>NC_052151.1:199283107-199315312 GCF_902713615.1 Scyliorhinus canicula
CTCACGCACACTCTCACATCACACACACAAACACTCACTCTCACGCACATTCTAACATTATCACACTCACTCCCATTATCACACTCACAAACACACACACACAAACACTCACTCTCACTTTATCACACTCACAAACATTCACACACACTCATTATCGCACTCACACACACAAACACACTCACACACTCATTATCACACACTCTCACATTATCACACTCACACACACTTACTCTCACATTATCACACACACACTCACTCTCGCACACTCACTCTCACACACTCACTCTCACATTATCACACTCACACACTCACTCTCACAAACTCACACCCTCGAGCGGAAAGAAGACACCGGGTCCAGTTCCTTTTCAAAATGCACAACGCGGTTTTTAATGCCACACCTCAGTTAATAAAACAGCGGACAGGGACAATGACAAGTTTGGCTTCACGCTGCCGAGCCCGGGAAGGGGGGGGGGGGGGGGGGGGGGGGGGGATGGGACAGAAGTACACAAGGGTTAGTGGTGAGTCGTGATGCGAGCATCTCACATCCATCCCTCCCCACAGCGCCAGGGAGCTAGCTGGGGAGCCTGAGGAGAGATCTCTGTCTGCTCCGGTGCCCACCTCCCCATCTCCCTCCCACCCCCCACTATCTCCCTCCCCCCCCCCCACCCCCCCCCCCTTCTCCCTTCCCCCCCCCCATCTCCCTCCCACCCCCCCAGCCACCTCCCCCTCCCATTCTCACTCCCACCCCCCAACCACCTCCTCCGACCCCCTTTGCCCAACGAGGGCTCTCCCATCACAAACTAGGCAGTGGGCAGGGACAATGAGATCCTTGGCTTCAGACAGTGAAAATCTGCCTGCATTGCATAGAGATTGTGCCTTGGTAAAGGGTGGGGGCTGGGAGAGGCTCTCTCGGGATTCGGGGGCAGTTTCGGGGGGGGGGGGGGGTGGTGGTCGAGGGAAGGAACGGAGAGCTGGGACTGGGTGAGGGGACCTGGCGAGAGGGGCAGGGATGGTGGAGACAACACAAAGTAATGGAGTGGGGGAATATATCACATTTCATCCTCACACACGGAGATCTGCAGCTTTCACAAGAGCTATGGAGCGGGAATGTAGGTTAATGTGTTTTAACAGGGTTATTTTTAAACAGCTATCTCCTTCGCTCTTGCTCTCTCTCCGTCTCTCTATCCTCCTCTCCTTCTCTCCCACTCTCTCTCACGAGGACAAACTCGCTGGCCAAATTCAGACCTTCTTGGGAGGCAGTTGCAGTTTAATGATCTCGTCTTCCGAAGGCTGGCGGATCACATCTTGGGAAAGAGACAGAAAGTGAGTCCACATGTTGTGGTGACCCTCACCACCACCCCCCACCACAACTCTGGGAGCCCCAATCCTCCCATCCCCCTCCCCCTCCCTCCCCTCCCCCTTCTCCCCCTCCATCCCCTCCACCCTCCCCCTCTCCTTCCCTCCTCCCCCTTCCCGCCTCACCCCCTCCATCCCCCTTCCCCCCCTCCATCCCCCTCCTACTTCCCCCTCCCTCCCTCCCCACCTCCCCTCCCCCTCCCCCCACCTCCACCTTCCCCCCACGACCCCACCTACTCCCTTCCCTCCACCTCCCCTTCCTCCCACCTCCCCCTTCCCCACCCCACCTCCCCACCTCCCCTTCCCCCCACCTCCCCCTTTCCCCCCACCTCCTCCCTCCCCCTTCCACCCTCCCCCACCCCTCCCCTCCCTCCCCCATCCACCCCATCTTCTTCCTCTCCCTCCCCCCTACCCCCTTCCCCTCCCCTGCCCCTCCCCTTCCCCCTCCCTCCCCTTTCCCCCTCCCCCCCTTCCCCTCCCTCCCCTCCCCCTCCCTTCCCCTCCCTCCTCCTTCCTCCCACCACCCCCTTTCCCCCCAACCTCCCCCTTTCCCCACCTCCCCCTTTCCCCACCAACCCCCTTTCCCCCCACCTCCCACTTTCATCCCCACTTCCCCCTTTCCCCCCTCCCACCCCCTCCCTCCCTCGCCCTCTCCCTCCCCCCTCCTCCCCCTCCCTCCCTGCCCCCTCCTTCCCCCCCCCTCCTCCCCCCCCCCCTCCTCCCACCATCCTCCCCCTCCCCCTCCTCATCCCCCCCCCCCCAAGATCCAGGTGACTCCTTACCTTTGTATTTCACGGCGCTGGGGATCCGTGTGAACTTTGACTCAATCTCTTCATCCTCGGAGATTTTCAGGACTTTTGTTCTGTAGTCAATGACCATGGTCAGCAGGTCCGGGCGCCTGGACATCTCGAAGATATGCTCGATATACGAGAGATTATCTGAGGGCCACATAGATCGAGTTATACTGTGGCCGTCCCTTTCCCTACCCAGCCAGTCCACCTCAGCAAGATCCATTCAACTGAACCCCCCTCGTCCCCAACTACCTCCTCCCTCCAAACCCCCCTCCCCTCCCAACCAACTCCCTCCAATCATCCTCCCCTCCAATCACCCTCCCCTCCAATCACCCTCCCCTCCACCTCCCTCCCTCCAATCACCCTCCCCTCCAACCCCTCTCACCCCAATTCCCCTCCCCTCCAACCCCCTCCCTCCAACCCCCTCCCCTCCAACCCCCTCCCTCCAAACCCCCTCCCCTCCCAACAAACTTCCTCCAATCACCCTCCCCTCCAATCATCCTCCCCTCCAATCACCCTCCGCTCCAACCCTACTCCCTCCAACCCCTCTCCCTCCAATCGCCCTCCCCTCCAATCTTCCTCCCTCCAATTCCCCTCCCCTCCAAACCCCCTCCCTCCAATTCCCATCCCCTCCAAACCACCTCCCCTCCAATCCCCCTCCCCTCCAACCCCCCTCCCTCCAATCACCCTCCCATCCAATCACCCTCCCCTCCAATCCTCCTCCCTCCACCCCCCTCCCTCCAATCACCCTCCCCTCCAATCCTCCTCCCTCCACCTTCCTCCCTCCAATCCCCCTCCCCTCCAACCCCCCTCCCTCCATCCTCCTCCCTCCACCTCCCTCCAATCACCCTCCCCTCCAATCCTCCTCCCTCCAATTCCCCTCCCCTCCAAACCACCTCCCTCCAATCCCCCTCCCCTCCAACCCCCTCCCTCCAATCACACTCCCCTCCAACCCCCCTCCCTCCAATCACCCTCCCCTCCATCACCCTCCCCTCCAATCCTCCTCCCTCCACCCCCTCCCTCCAATCACCCTCCCCTCCAATCCTCCTCCCCCACCTTCCTCCCTCCAATCCCCCTCCCCTCCAACCCCCTCCCTCCAATCACCCTCCCCTCCAATCCTCCTCCCTCCACCTCCCTCCCTCCAATCACCCTCCCCTCCAACCCCCCTCCCTCCAATTCCCCTCCCCTCCAAACCCCCTCCCTCCAAACCACCTCCCTCCAATTTCCCCTCCCCTCCAACCCCCCTCCCTCCAATTCCCCTCCCCTCCAAACCACCTCCCTCCAATCACCCTCCCCTCCAATCTTCCTGCCTCCACCTCCCTCCCTCCAATCACCCTCTCCTCCAACCCCCTCTCTCCAATTCCCCTCCCCTTCAAACCACCTCCCTCCAATCCCCCTCCCCTCCAACCCCCCTCCCTCCAACCCCCCTCCCTCCAAAGCCCAACCTCTCCAATCCCCCACCTCTCCAATCCCCCTCCCTCCAAACCCCCTCCCGTCTAAACCCCTCCTCTCCAAACCACCTCCCTTCAATCCCCCGCCCCTCCCAACCACCTCCCTCCAATCTTCCTCCCTCCAATCCTCCTCCTGTCCAAACCCCTCCCCTCCAACCCCCTCCCTCTAATCACCCTCCCCCAATCCCCCTCCCTCCAAACCCCCTCCCCTCCAACCCCCTCCCTCCAAATACCCTCCCCTCCATCCCCTCCCTCCAAACCCCCTCCCTCCAATCCCCCACCGCTCCAACCCCCCTCCCTCCAATCATCCTCCCCTCCAACCCCCCTCCAATCACCCTCCCCTCCAACCCCCCTCCTTCCAATCCCCCACCCCTCCAAACCCCCTACCCTCCAAACCCCCTCCCCTCCAACCCCTCTCCCTCCAATCCCCCTCCCCTCCAACCCCCTCCCCTCCAATCACCCTCCCCTCCAATCACCCTCCCTCCAAACCCCACCCTCCAAACCCCTTCCCTTCAATCCCCGTTCCTCCAATCACCCTCCCCCCAACCCCCCTCCCTCCAACTCCCCTCCAATCCCTTCCAATCACCCTTCCCTCCAACCCCCCTCCCTCCAAATCCCAACCTCTCCAATCCACCTCCCCTCCAATCCCCCTCTCCGCCAATCCCCCCCCCTCCAACCCCCCTCCCCTCCAACCCCCCTCCCCTCCAAACCCCCTCCCCTCCAACCCCCCACCCCTCCAACCCCCCCTCCCCTCCAAACCCCCTCCCCTCCAAATCCCCTCCCCTCCAAACCCCCTCCCCTCCAATCCCCCACCCCTCCACCTCCCCTCCCCTCCAACTCCCCACCCCTCCAACTCCCCACCCCTCCAACTCCCCACCCTTCCAACTCCCCACCTCTCCAATCCCCCACCCCTCCAACTCCCGTCCCCTCCAAATCCCCCTCCCCTCCAACCAGTTTCCCACCAATCATCTACTCTAATCCCCCCATTCCTGCAATCCATAATCTCATCCAATCCCCTCCCCTCCAATTGCCCTCTCCTGAATCATCTCCCCTCCAAACCCCGTCCCCCCAATCCCCCTCCACTCCAAACTCCTTCCCCTCCATGCCCCTTCCCCTCCACTTTGCTTCCCCTCCAATTCCCCCACCTCTCCAATCTCCCTGGCCTCAAAACTTCCTCCCCTCCACCAATCTCCCTCATTTCCATGTTATCCCAGTCGCTCCCGTCCTTCCCCCAACCTTGGCTTGTGGTGAGAGCATCTGACATGCGGAGGGAGGAATTGTCATCCTGAATCCCAGGCCTCAGATGGCTTCTCCCAGCCTGCCTGGGAATTGGCCATCAAGGCTGAAGCTCTTGGTGTCCAATATCAGGCAGGTAGAGGGGTGGTGTTGATGCCTAATAGGCCAACATTCAGTATGCTACCTTTGGAGAGTTTGTCGTGCTTTTCCAGGAAGTTAAACCAATCCTTGCATCCGGTCAGCTCCTGGCTCCTCTCGCTGGGAATGTCCTCCTTACAGGCCAACTTGAGCTGGCTAAGGTCCTCCGGCGTGATGTTAGAGGACAGATCGTCAAGCAAGGCAGCAAATTGCACCAGCTCTGTGTCTGCCATGATCTGACGGTCAGGGGGAAAAAAAGATGAGACGGTTATCAAGAGAGGCAGAGAGACACTGAGAAAGACAGACAGCCAGAGAGAAAGGGGGAGAGAGAGAGAGACAGAGGAGGAGTGACAGAGGGAGAGAAAGAGAGATAGAGGAACAGAAAAGACCGGGGGCGATATTCTCTGTTTCAGAGACTTCGGGCTGGATTCTGCGAGTTTGCGGCTATGTCCGTGGGATCCGTCTGGTGTTACCATCCAAAGATCGGTGGCGCCCCTGCACCGATGCTCTGCCCAGTGAGGGGCTAGCAGCAGCTCCACGTCAAGCCCCATGCAGATACAGACGCAGAATGGCCGGGTCTGTGGTCGCGAATGCGCACGGTGGCGGCCTGTGCCGTGCAACATGGCGCCGGCGACGTGCGGACCCAGTGTGCCAAAAACTGCACCCCTGTAACCCCCCCTCACCACCCCCGTCCAGTCCCCCCCCCCTCGGCCTCAGCCCCCCCTGCCAGCAGAATGGTCCCCCCCAACACCCACCGACTGTGGCGCCGCTGGACTCAATCCGCATGAGTACCCGGAAAGTTTTGAGCACGTGTCCCACGGCGTCAGGACGCGGCCCATCAGTGGCGAAGCATCGGGGGAAGGACGTCCTGAGTCCGCCCCGACCGCCTGCGCCGTACTCCTCGAGTATGCCGGTTTTGAGGGAGCAGAGCATCGGACAAACAGCACCTCCCCCGATTCCAGCGGCAAAATAGATTGTCCGGCGATCGCCGAACATGATTTCGGCGTCGGTGATCGGAGAACCCAGCCGCCAGTGTTGACGCCGGGACAGAACCGATGGTGTTCTATGACAGCAAAATTGGCACCGCTCCTGGAACAGTTCACCAACTGATAATTGGGCGAGCACTGGAGGCCGGGTGGAACACGAGCAACTCCAATGGGTCGGGACTGACACTCTAGAGGCTGTGAAGCTGCAGCCCCCTATCAGCACTCCGCTCCCCACACACACACACACCGTCACAGCCAACAAGGTGGCAGCAAGGAGAGTGCAACCCTGGATTGCAGAAGCAGAGCAGGTGATCCTGCCGGACACCGTGGAGGAGAGGCGGACTACCTTATACCCCGGGATGGGAAGGTGGCTGCCACCCAGCACCGTACACCGGGCCTGGGTGCGGGTGGAGAGGTTGTGAACACCATGGGCCGCACTGCCAGGACTGTACAGCAGTGCACGGAAACACTGCACTACTCCCTCAGAGCGGCCAGGGTGATTAACCACCATCCCACACATCCGTACCCCGCCCCCCCCCCTCCCATCCGGAGGGCAACCCAACCCCCAGACTGCAGCACATGCCCATACCCATAGCAACCGCAATGGCCGGGTGCCCTGTCTATGAAGGCCACCAGCTACCCACCCCTGGTGCTACACGAGTCCGACTGTCATTGTGCATTTTCTGTGACCCCTCTGCCCCCCAGCAGAAGATGACCCACAACCGGAGAGAGAAAAGGCAGGGGGGGGGGGGAGAGAGGGGGGAGGAGCACTGGATCTGCAGCCCCTGGCCGCAGCGGGGTAGCGGGCACCGGACCTGGTTGGTGGGCCGGGAGAGAGGGCAGTCACTGGGCAGAGGTCGGCATTGGGTGAGCAAGCGAGACCTCGTTGAGTTTCGGTTCCCCATGGCACGTCTGTCACCACCCTTTCCACCACCCCCACCTTCCCCCACCCCCACCCCCACCTTCCACCACCCCCACACTCAAACCCACCCTCACAGCACCAAATCCACGATCCAATCGTGGATAATGTCTTGTGTCTTGCAGGGTTCCCTGGTGATGAGGTGGGCCCCTCTGGTGTACCCTGCCCCGACCCCAAACACAACCTCCCCCTCAAGCGGATAGCAGCGAGGAAAGAGGGACAGCGACGGGAGCCCTCAAAGCGCAGCCCGGGACATCCCACATCACCAGTCCGTTGACAAACGGTGCGGAGCACCAGAGCTCATCGCAGGGTGGGTGGCGACCATCCTCCATCCCGTGACCAGACCTGCTGTTCCTGCCAATCCAAGGCCCACACCATGTAATTCATAATATATAGCAGCAGAATTTCACCCATCGGGCCTGCTCTGCCATTCGATCATGGCTGATCTCATCCTGACTTCAACTCCACCGCCCTACCTGTCCTCCATAACCCTTCAACCCATTGCTAATTAAAAATCTGTCCAACTCCTCCTCAAATTTACTCACTGTCCCAGCATCCTCCGCACTCTGGGGGTAGCGAATTCCACACATTCACAATCCTTTGGGAGAAGTAGTTTTTCCTCAGCACCATTTTAAATTTGCTGCACCTTATCCGAAGATTATGGGGCGGGATTCTCCGTTTTACCGGCGTCTGGGAGTTTCCCGACGGCGTGGGGCAGCCCAACAAAGGGAAACCCCATCGACCGGTCAGCATAACGGAGAATCCCACCGGCGGGTCGGGGCAGAAATGTGGCGGGGCGGAGAACCCAGCACATCCTGAAGGGGGAGGGTGAGCAGCCATAAGTCGTGGTGCACATTGGTACCAACCACGTAGGTTGGAAAAGGGGTGTGGAGGTAATAAACGAGTTTAGGGAGTTAGGCTGGAAGTTAAAGGCCAGGACAGACAGAGTTGTCATCTCTGGTTTGTTGCCGGTGCCACGTGATAGCGAGGCTAGGAATAGGGAGAGAGTGCAGTTGAACACGTGGCTGCAGGAATGGTGTAGGAGGGAGGGCTTCAGGTATTTGGATAATTGGAGCGCATTCTGGGGAAGGTGGGACCTGTACAAGCAGGATTTTGAATTCATAGAATTTACAGTGCAGAAGGAGGCCATTTGGCCCATCGAGTCTGCACCGCCTCTTGGAAAGAGCACACTACCCAAGGTCAACACCTCCCCCTATCCCAATAACCCAGTAACCCCACCCAACACTAAGGGCAATTTTGTACACTAACGGCAATTTATCATGGCCAAGCCACCTAACCTGCACATCTTTGGACTGTGGGAGGAAACTGGAGCACCCGGAGGAAACCCACGCACACACGGGGAGGACGTGCAGACTCCGCACAGACAGTGACCCAAGCCGGAATCGAACCTGGGACCCTGGAGCTGTGAAGCCATTGTGCTATCCATAATGCTACCGTACAGGTTGCATCTGAACCAGAGGGGCACCAATATCCTGGGAGGGAGGTTTTCTAGTAGTCTTCGGGAGGGTTTAAACTAATTTGGCAGGGGAATGGGAACCGGATTTGTAGTCCAGCAACTAAGGTAGCCGATATTCAGGATGTCAAAGCATGTAGTGAGGCAGTGGGGAAGGTAACACTGACAAAGGAGCATACTTGCAGGCACAGAGATGGGTTGAAGTGTGTATACTTCAACGCAAGAAGCATCAGGAATAAGGTGGGTGAACTTAAGGCATGGATTGGTACTTGGGACTACGATGTGGTGGCCATCACGGAAACTTGGATAGAAGAGGGGCAGAAATGGTTGTTGGAGGTCCCTGGTTATAGATGTTTCAATAAGATTAGGGAGGATGGTAAAAGAGGTGGGGGGGGTTGCAGTGTTAATTAGAGATAGTATAACAGCTTCAGAAAGGCAGTTCGAGGGGGATCTGCCTACTGAGGTAGTATAGGCTGAAGTCAGAAATAGGAAAGGAGCAGTCACCTTGTTGAGAGTTTTCTATAGGCCCCCCAATAGCAGCAGAGATGTGGAGGAACAGATTGGGAAACCGATTTTGGAAAGGTGCAGAAGTCACAGCGTAGTAGTCATGGGTAACTTCAACTTCCCAAATATTGAGTGGAAATTCTTTCGATCAAATAGTTTGGATGGGGTGGTGTTTGTGCAGTGTGTCCATATTGTTGCAGAGGAGCCATATTGTTGGAGAGGACAGTGTGAAACAGACTGGTAAGCTCGAGGAGATACTTGCTGGGAAGGAAGATGTGCTGGGCATTTTGAAAACGTGAGGATGGACAAGTCCCCCGGGCCTGACGGGATATATCCAAGGATTCTATGGGAAGCAAGAGATGAAATTGCAGAGCTGTTGGCAATGATCTTTTCGTCCTCACTGTCAACAGGGGTGGTACCAGGGGATTGGAGAGTGGCGAATGTCGTGCCCCTGTTCAAAAAAGTGAATAGGGATAACCCTGGGAATTACAGGCCAGTTAGTCTTTCTTCGGTGGTAGGCAAAGTAATGGAAAGGGTACTGAGGGATAGGATTTCTGAGCATCTGGAAAGACACTGCTTGATTAGGGATAGTCAGCACGGATTTGTGAGGGATAGGTCTTGCCTCACAAGTCTTATTGACTTCTTTGAGGAGGTGACCAAGCATGTGGATGAAGGTAAAGCAGTGGATGTAGTGTACATGGATTTTAGTAAGGCATTTGATAAGGTTCCCCTTGGTAGGCTTATGCAGAAAGTAAAGAGGAATGGGATAGTGGGAAATTTGGCCAGTTGGATAACGAACTGGCTAACTGATAGAAGTCAGAGAGTGGTGGTGGATGGCAAATATTCAGCCTGGAGCCCAGTTACCAGTGGCATACCGCAGGGATCAGTTCTGGGTCCTCTGCTGTTTGTGATTTTCATTAACGACTTGGATGAGGGAGTTGAAGGATGGGTCAGTAAATTTGCAGACGATACGAAGATTGGTGGAGTTGTGGATAGTGAGGAGGGCTGTTGTCGGCTGCAAAGAGACATAGATAGGATGCAGAGCTGGGCTGAGAAGTGGCAGATGGAGTTTAACCCTGAAAAGTGTGAGGCTGTCCATTTTGGAAGGACAAATATGAATGCGGAATACAGGGTTAATGGTCGGGTTCTTGGCAATGTGGAGGAGCAGAGAGATCTTGGGGTCTATGTTCATAGATCTTTGAAAGTTGCCACTCAAGTGGATAGAGCTGTGAAGAAGGCCTATGGTGTGTTGGCGTTCATTAGCAGAGGGATTGAATTTAAGAGCCGTGAGGTGATGATGCAGCTGGACAAAACCTTGGTAAGGCCACATTTGGAGTACTGTGTGCAGTTCTGGTCACCTCATTTTAGGAAGGATGTGGAAGCTTTAGAAAAGGTGCAAAGGAGATTTACCAGGATGTTGCCTGGAATGGAGAGTATGTCTTACGAGGAAAGGTTGAGGGTACTAGGCCTTTTCTCATTGGAACGGAGAAGGATGAGGGTCGACTTGATAGAGGTTTATAAGGTGATCAGGGGAATAGATAGAGTAGACACTCAGAGACCTTTTCCCCGGGTGGAACAAACCATTACAAGGGGACATAAATTTAAGGTGAATAGTGGAAGATATAGGGGGGATGTCAGAGGTAGGTTCTTTACCCAGAGAGTAGTGGGGGCATGGAATGCACTGCCTGTGGAAGTAGTTGAGTCGGAAACATTAGGGACCTACAAGCGGCTATTGGATAGGTATATGGATTATGGTAGAATGATGGGGTGTAAATGAATTTGTTCTTAATAGAACATAGAACATAGAACAGTACAGCACAGAACAGGCCCTTCGGCCCTCAATGTTGTGCCGAGTATTGTCTGAAACCAAGATAAAGCTATCCCACTCCCTGTCATTCCGGTGTGCTCCATGTGCCTATCCAATAACCGCTTGAAAGTTCCTAAAGTGTCCGACTCCACTATCACAGCAGGCAGTCCATTCCACACCCTAATCCCTCTTGTCGGCCTATCCACATATTGTGTCAGGAAACCCTTCTGTGCACACTGTACAAAAACTGCCCCATCTGAACTGTTCGACCTATTGAGGTCCCAATCAATATTTGGAAAGTTAAAGTCACCCATGACAACTACCCTGAGATCTCCACACCTATCCATAATCTGTTTTGCAATTTCTTCCTCCACATCTCTATGACTATTTGGGGACCTATAGAAAACTCCTAACAATGTGACTGCTCCTTTCCTATTTCTAACTTCGGCCCATACTGTATTACCTCAGTAGGCAGATCCCCTTCGAACTGCCTTTCTGCAGCCATTAAACTATCAGCACGGTAGCATGGTGGTTAGCATAAATGCTTCACAGCTCCAGGGTCCCAGGTTCGGTTCCCGGCTGGGTCACTGTCTGTGTGGAGTCTGCACGTTCTCCCCGTGTGTGCGTGGGTTTCCTCCGGGTGCTCCGGTTTCCTCCCACAGTCCAAAGATGTGCGGGTTAGGTGGATTGGCCATGATAAATTGCCCGTAGTGTCCTAAAAAGTAAGGTTAAGGGGGGGGTTGTTGGGTTACGGGTATAGGGTGGATACGTGGCTTTGAGTAGGGTGATCATGGCTCGGCACAACATCGAGGGCCGAAGGGCCTGTTCTGTGCTGTACTGTTCTGATTAACAATGCTACTCCTCCACATCTTTTACCACCTTCCATACTCTTACTGAAACATCTATACCCCGGAACTTCCAACAACTATTCCTGTCCCTGTTCTAACCATGTCTCTGTAATGGCCACAACATTGTAGTCCCAAGTACCAATCCACGCTCCAAGTTCACCTACTTTATTCCGGATGCTCCTTGCATTGAAGTAAGCACACTTCCTAGGACAAATGTTTGCCACAACATCGTGGGCCGAAGGGCCTGTTATGTGCTGTATTTTTCTATGTTCTATACCTTTTATCATAGGATCCATACAGTGCAGAAGGAGGCCATTCACCCCATCGAGTCTGCATGGCCCTCTGTAAGTAAACCCTACCTAGGCCCACTCCCACACCCTATCCCTGACACCCCACCTAACCTGTACATCTCTGGACACTAAGACGCAATTTAGCATGGCCAATCCAGCTAACCTGCACATCTTTTGACTGTTGGAGGAAACCAGATTTCCCGGAGGAAACTCACACAGGCACCTGGGGAGAAAGTGCAAACTCCTCTCAACCACTCACCCGAGGTTGGAATTGAACCCAGGTCTCTGGTGCTGTGAGGTAGCAATGCCAACCACTGTGCCGCCCAAAACAAAAAGAACAAAGAAAAGTACAGCAAAAGTACAGTACAGAAAAGAAACAGGCTCTTCGGCCCTCCAAACCTACGCCGACCATGCTGCCCGTCCAACCTAGAACCTTCTCCACTTCCTGGGTCCGTATCCATCTATTCCCATCCTATTCATGTATTTATCAGACACCCCTTAAACATCACTATCGTCCCTGTTTCCACCACCTCCTCCGGCAGCGAGTTCCAGGCACCCACTACCCTCTGTGTAAAAAAGTTACCTCGTACATCTCCTCTCAACTTTGCCCCTTGCATCTTAAACCTATGCCCCCTAGTAATTGACCCCACACCCTGGGGAAAAGCCTCTGACTATCCACTCTGTCTATGCCCCTCATAATTTTGAAGACTTCTATCAGGTCGCCCTCTTAACCTCCGTCATTCCAGTGAGAACAAACCAAGTTTATCCAATCTCCTCATAGTTAATGCCCTCCATACCAGGCAACATCCTGGTAAATCTCTTCTGCATCCTCTCTAAAGCCTCCACGTCCTTCTGGTAGTGTGGCAACCAGAATTGAATACTATACTCCAAGTGTGGCCTAACTAAGGTTCTATACAGCTGCAACATGATTTGCCAATTTTTATACTCAATGCCCTGGCCAATGAAGGTAAGCATGCCGTATGCCTTCTTGACTACCTTCTCCACCTGTGTTGCCCCTTTCAGTGACCTGTGGACCTGTGCACCTAGATCTCTCTGATTGTCAATACTCTTGAAGCTTCTACCATTCACTGTATATTCCCTACCTGCATTCGACCTTCCAAAATGCATTACCTCACATTTGTCTGGATTAAACTCCATCTGCCATCTCTCCCCCAAAGTCTCCAAACAATCTAAATCCTGCTGTACCCTCTGACAGTCCTCATCGCTACCCGCAATTCCACCAACCTTTGTGTCGTCTGCAAACTTACTAATCAGACCATTTACATTTTCCTCCAAATCATTTATATATACTACGAACAGCAAAGGTCCCAGCACTGATCTCTGCGGAACACCACTAGTCACAGCCCTCCAATTAGAAAAGCACCCTTCCATTGCTACTCTCTGCCTTCTATGACCTAGCCAGTTCTGTATCCACCTTGCCAGTTCACCCCTGATCCCGTGTGCCTTCATCTTTTGTACCAGTCTGCCATGAGGGACCTTGTCAAAGGCCTTACTGAAGTCCATATAGACAACATCCACTGCCCTACCTGCATCAATCATCTTTCATTTGCTTCCAAATGGGAGTAGATCCTGCCTCCAAGAATTCTCTCCAGTAATTTCCCTACCACTGACGTAAGGCTCACCGGCCTGTAGTTCCCTGGATTACCCTTCTTAAATAAAGGAACAACATTGGCTATTGTCCAGTCCGCTGGGACCTCCACTGTATCCAGTGAGGATCCAAAGATTTCTGTCAAGGCCTCAGCAGTTTCCTCTTTAGCCTCCTTCAGTATTCTGGGGTAGATCCCATCAGGCCCTGGGGACTTATCTACCTTAATTTTTGTGACCCAGACTATCTACACACCCCAGACTCATCATCCACCAACACCTACTCAATTAAAAAAAAAAGATTTTTCTCCCCAAATTATCAACATTTTTGCAATTTACAACAAACACAAAACTCACCCAACACATTAGACCCCCCACCCACCCGTAGCTCCCCTCCCCCCCCCTGCTCCTCTCTCTCTCCCAGCCCTGCCCTCAGCAGCCAAAGGTAACCAACTCTCCAAAATGCAAAATAAACAAACCCCAATACTGTAGAACCCATCATTCCCCCCCCCCCCCCCCCCCTCCGAAACTCCAGCAGGCCAAACTGAGGCTCAGGGTGGAGAAGCTGACCTCCACCCCAACAGGACCCACCTTTGAGCGATCAGCGAGGCGAAAGGCTGAAACATCTGCCCCCACATCAGCCTGCAGCTTCGGCCAGTCCGACACCCCGAATATGGCTTGCAGGCGATGGGGCTCCACACCGACATTCAGAACCCCCGAAATGGTGCTGAAAACCACCCTCCAAAACTCTTCCAGCTTCGGGCAGGACCAAAACATATGCACATGGTTTGTGGGACCCCTCCCCCACATCGCTCGCAAGGCATCCTCCACCCCCTCGAACAGCCGGCTCATTCTAGACTTTATGTGCCCTGTGCACTACCTTCAGCCCCCCCCCCCCCCCTTCCCTTCCCACTGACGGCACAGCCTCCAGCAGGAGGCGCTATTGGGAAGTCTGGGAAGATCCTCCTCACAAAGCCCCTCACCTGCATGTACCGGAAACTCTCTCCCCGTGCCAAAACATCTCATTCAGTTCCTCCAAGCTGGCAAACTGCCCTCCCAGAATCAGATCTCCCTAAACCCTCTCTCTTCCCATTCCCAGAACCTTGCAACCATCCTTCCAGGCGCAAACCCCGTGATTTCCCCGAATCGGCACCTCCCCCGAACCCGCTCCCAACCTAAAAATGCAGCTGAAACTGTCTCCAAATCTTCACTTCCATTGTCACGACATCCTTCCTCAAACAAGGGAACCGTAACTGTGCCCAATACTCCAGCTGCAGCCTTACCAATGCCGTGTACAGTTGCAACAACACTTCCTTACCTTTATACTCAATCCCTTTGGCTATAAATGCCAACATTCCAGTCACTTTCTTTATTACCTGCTGCACCTGTCTGCCCGGTTTCTGTCTCTCCTGCACGAGGACCCCCAGATCCCTCTGCCACGGAGCCCAAAGTCAATGCAGGACCTCGCACTTATGCACGTTAAACTCCATCTGCCACATTTTGGCCCACTCTGCTAACCTATCCATATCCATTTGTACGGTTCTTATTTCCCCATTCTAGTGAGGCAGGTAGGAACCATGGAGGCAGTTGCAAGGAGGTGTTGGCGCAGGGAGGGTGTTCATGGGAGATGGTGGTTGGCTGCAGGGTGGGACAGGGTGGCTGTGCCGCTGACCAGGCTCACGAGTCGCTGAACCTGGAGGCGATTAGACCATCCTGAGTGCTCCGGGCCGATGCACATGTTGTGCGGTCTCCTGTGCCTGCCTGGGCCCCATGTCCTTCCTAGCCTCCACGTAGGACGAGGCCTGGTGTTCAGCCTCCTCCTCCAGTACATTGTCCCTCTGCTACGCAATGATGTGAAGGACGCAGCAGGCCAGGCTGGCAAGACGTGGGAGACTCACCTAGTGCTGTACTGGAGGGCCCCTCCAGGGCGGTCCACACACCTGGGCCGGGATTCTCCGAAATCCCAGCCGTGTTGACCCTGGCGTCAACGGGCCTCCAGGCCCAGTCATTCTCCCTGTCCTCGGGGGCTAGTACGGCGGTGGAGTGCTGTGAGCTGCTCCGGCTCCGAAAACCGGTGCACCATGGCCGGCGCGGGTCCACGCATGCGCATGGGTTGCCGTTTACGCACCGGCCCCGGGCAACATGGGGGAGCCCGGTGCAGAGGAACATAGGCCCCCCCGGAATGAGCCCACCCGCTGATCGGTAGGCCCCAATCGCAGGCCAGGCCACCGTGGAGGCCCCCCCTAGAGTCAGATTCCCTCCGTCCTCCCCCCAGGATGGCCCCCACAGCCAGACCTCCAACGTCCCGCCGGGTAGGGCCATATGTATACCACGCCGGTGGAACTCGGCCTGTCGAGTGCGGACAATCGCGCGCGGGGGGGTGGGGGGGGGCTTTCTTTTAAAAAAAAAGTATTTTTATTAAGGTTTTTGCAGTATTTTTCAGAATAAAACAGTAGTAACAATAATAACAAAACAAACTAGAGTGAATATTAACATAGTGCAAAAAGAGAATATACAATAACAATTAAATAGACATTACCCCACGCGACCCAGTCTTCCCACACCATCCCAATGAAGCTCTCACCCCCCCCCCCGCCCCCACAGATTGCTGCTGCTGCTGACATTTTAATTTTCCCCGAGAAAGTCGACGAACGGCTGCCACCTCTGAGAGAACCCTAGCGTAGACCCTCTAAAGGCAAATTTTATTTTCTCGAGGCTGAGAAACCCAGCCATGTCGGTAACCCAAGTCTCTACATTCGGGGGCTTCGAGTCCCTCCACATTAATAAAATCCATCTCCGGGCTACTGGGGAGGCAAAGGCCAAGATGTCGGCCTCTTTCGCCCCCTGAACTCCCGGGTCTTCTGACACTCCAAAGATCGCTATCTCTGGACTCGGCACCACCCGTGTGTTAAGTGCCTTGGATATTGACCTCGCGAACCCTTGCCAGAACTCTCTAAGCTCTGGGCATGCCCAAAACATGTGGACATGGTTTGCAGGGCTGCCCTTGCACCTCATACAACTGTCTTCTACCCCAAAAACTTGCTCATTCTCGCTGCTGTCACGTGTGCCCGGTGGACCACCTTAAATTGAATTAGACTGAGCCTGGCACATGATGAGGAGGAATTAACCCTGCCCAGGACCTCTGCCCACAGACCCCCTTCCAACTCCTCACCTAGCTCCTCCTCCCACTTGCCCTTGAGCTCCTCCACTGGGGTTTCCGGGGGGGGGGAGGCACTTTCAATGGCCCATTGTGTGCGTGGCAGCGACCGTGCGGGCACGATTGGCGCCGATTCTCCGGTGAATCGGCGGCCTGGCGTCGGAGCGACATGGCGCAATTCTCCCCCCCCCCCACCGATTGTCCGACCCGGCGCGGGATCGGAGAATCCTGGCCCTGAACAACATGCAAAGGAGGTCGACGCACCACGATCACACCCCTGGTCATGGCATGGATGCCATTGTAGTGGGTCTTCGCGTCGGTCTGGGTCCGGACCTTCGCGTCGGTCTGGATCAGCCACGACCGCAGCGGATAACCCCTGGCGCCCAGGAGCCAACCCCTCAACTGGGAATGTGCCTTGTTGAGGACAGAAACTGCCGTGCACACTGCCCGGGTACCAGGCACAGACGTGCATGATGTGCATCTGATGGTCACACACCAGCTGCATGTTGATCGAGTCGAGCCCCTTTCAGTTTGTGAAGGTCGGTTCGTAAGGGATCAATGCTGGTAAGGTGACACGCACCCCGTCGATCACCCCCTGGATCTGAGGCATCTGGGCGATGGCAGCTGGTGGGCTCGGTCCACATTGAATGGATGTATTGAGCCGACTGGGTATATTGAGCTTTTGCGATGGCGCGGAGGCACCTGTGCACCGAGGTCAGTGAGATCCCGGACACGTCCCTACTCGGCGCCTGGAGGGACCCCGAGTCGTAAAGGTTCAGGGCGACCGGCACCTTGGTGGCTACCGGGAGCGGGTGTCCTTCCCCATACCCCGCGGTACCAGGTCTGCCATAATCTGGCAGATATGTGTCACACTGTCCCCCTGCATAGCCGGAGTCTTCGACGGCATGGTGCTGCCGGTACACACGAGACCTCATGCGGAGCCTCCTTGGCACCTCCTCCTCGCCCTGTCAGGCTGCTGGCTCTCCATCCTCACCGTCTGCCTCCTGTTCCTCTGGGGCAGACTCCACTGCTGCATGGTCCTCCCCGAGCAGCTCCAGCTCGTACAGCCTCAATGCATCCCCCCCCCCCCCCCCCCCCCCACATGACCCCCTGCCCCATCCCCCCACCTGGCCATTCCCCCGCCATTCTGTCCTCCACACCATCAGCCCTGACGCCCGTCCCTGCTGCCGGGAGTGCTGTTGGTTGGCGCTACCCATGCCCGCGGTATGCTCTGCGACCCCTGTCCAGCCCCCTCCTGTAGGTACTGCTGTGGGCGTTGCCCCCTAGGGTGGGCTGTGTACTGCCCTGCTGGTGGGGGGGTGGGGTGAAGACTGGGGTGAGGGGGGTAGTGAGGTGGGTGCACCCATATGGCTGGCCTCACTCTGCACTTAGTTCCATGGGCGGTCAGTGGGGTGGGCAGCAAGATGGCTGCCATGCAGGCCACGGCAATGGTAATCCGTGCCTGAGCACCCTGGTCACAGGAGGAGTGTCACCCCCGACCTCACGGCCCATCCTATTATCACCCTGAGTCAACCCCCGCTGCCACCCCCGGGCCTGGCTGCCATGTCCCCCCCCCCCCCCCCCCCCCCCTCTCGAGCCAGCTCTCTGCGTGTCCCAGCTCTCTGCGTGTCCCAGCTCTCTGCGTGTCCCAGCTCTCTGCGTGTCCCAGCTCTCTGCGTGTCCTAGCTCTCTGCGTGTCCCAGCTCTCTGCGTGTCCCAGCTCTCTGCGTGTCCCAGCTCTCTGCGTGTCCCAGCTCTGCGTGTCCCAGCTCTCTGCGTGTCCCAGCTCTCTGCGTGTCCCAGCTCTCTGCGTGTCCCAGCTCTCTGCGTGTCCCAGCTCTCTGTGTCCCAGCCCTGCGTGTCCCAGCCCTGCGTGTCCCAGCTCTCTGCGTGTCCCAGCTCTCTGCGTGTCCCAGCTCTCTGCGTGTCCCAGCTCTCTGCGTGTCCCAGCTCTCTGCGTGTCCCAGCTCTCTGCGTGTCCCAGCTCTCTGCGTGTCCCAGCTCTCTGCGTGTCCCAGCTCTCTGCGTGTCCCAGCTCTCTGCGTGTCCCAGCTCTCTGCGTGTCCCAGCTCTCTGCGTGTCCCAGCTCTCTGCGTGTCCCAGCTCTCTGCGTGTCCCAGCCCTCTGCGTGTCCCAGCTCTCTGCGTGTCCCAGCTCTCTGCGTGTCCCAGGTCTCTGCGTGTCCCAGCTCTCTGCGTGTCCCAGTTCTCTGCGTGTCCCAGCTCTCTGCGTGTCCCAGCTCTCTGCGTGTCCCAGCTCTCTGCGTGTCCCAGGTCTGCGTGTCCCAGCTCTCTGCGTGTCCCAGGTCTGCGTGTCCCAGCTCTCTGCGTGTCCCAGCTCTCTGCGTGTCCCAGGTCTGCGTGTCCCAGCTCTCTGCGTGTCCCAGCTCTCTGCGTGTCCCAGCTCTCTGCGTGTCCTAGCTCTCTGCGTGTCCTAGCTCTCTGCGTGTCCCAGCTCTCTGCGTGTCCCAGCTCTCTGCGTGTCCCAGCTCTCTGCGTGTCCTAGCTCTCTGCGTGTCCCAGCTCTCTGCGTGTCCTAGCTCTCTGCGTGTCCTAGCTCTCTGCGTGTCCTAGCTCTCTGCGTGTCCCAGCTCTCTGCGTGTCCCAGCTCTCTGCGTGTCCCAGGTCTGCGTGTCCCAGCTCTCTGCGTGTCCCAGGTCTGCGTGTCCCAGCTCTCTGCGTGTCCCAGCTCTCTGCGTGTCCCAGGTCTGCGTGTCCCAGCTCTCTGCGTGTCCCAGCTCTCTGCGTGTCCCAGCTCTCTGCGTGTCCCAGCTCTCTGCGTGTCCCAGCTCTCTGCGTGTCCCAGCTCTCTGCGTGTCCCAGCTCTCTGCGTGTCCCAGCTCTCTGCGTGTCCTAGCTCTCTGCGTGTCCTAGCTCTCTGCGTGTCCCAGCTCTCTGCGTGTCCCAGCTCTCTGCGTGTCCCAGCTCTCTGCGTGTCCCAGCTCTCTGCGTGTCCCAGCTCTCTGCGTGTCCCAGCTCTCTGCGTGTCCCAGCTCTCTGCGTGTCCCAGCTCTCTGCGTGTCCCAGCTCTCTGCGTGTCCCAGCTCTCTGCGTGTCCCAGCTCTCTGCGTGTCCCAGCTCTCTGCGTGTCCCAGCTCTCTGCGTGTCCCAGCTCTCTGCGTGTCCTAGCTCTGCGTGTCCCAGCTCTCTGCGTGTCCCAGCTCTCTGCGTGTCCCAGCTCTCTGCGTGTCCCAGCTCTCTGCGTGTCCTAGCTCTGCGTGTCCCAGCTCTCTGCGTGTCCCAGCTCTCTGCGTGTCCCAGCTCTCTGCGTGTCCCAGCTCTCTGCGTGTCCCAGCTCTCTGCGTGTCTCAGCTCTCTGCGTGTCCTACCTCCTCTCTCTCCCTCATCGGTCACGGTGCCTGCTTTCTGATGTTTGAAACCACAAGTGAAACACGCAGTTGGTAATACCCCCCGGCGGAGCATCGTGGAGGCCACTGAGAAATCCGGGTCAGGCCTGCTAATGAGATAACAATGGTGTTTACTGTACGTGTGGAGTGGAACGCATTGAATCCGCTGTCGAGTTACTGGAGAATGACATTCTGACGGACGCCTGTCGCCAGCTGCGATTTGGACCTCACGACTGATTCTCTGCCCAATCACCTTTCCCGACGTGGGCGTTGACCAACGGAGAATACTGCCCCAGGGGTTTAGCGGGAAAGGGGGTTTGACAGAGAGATAAAGAGGCAGAGAGAGGGAGTGAGACTGAGAGTCAGAGGAAGAGAGAAGGGGACAGAGCAAGAGAGCGAGGGTGGTAGAGGAAGAGAGAGAGAGGGGGAGAAAAACGAAGGAAGAGAGAGAGAGAGAGAGGAGAGCGAGACAGGACGAGAGAGTGAGAGTGAGGAGCAGATTAGAGAGTGAGGGTGACCTTTGAGTGGAAAGAGAGAAAGAGAGTGGAAGGAGGGAGGGAGCGGCCCTGAGAGAGACCGACAGGCAGAGAGAAGGAGCAGATTAGAGAGAGGGGGAAGAGGCCAAGAGAGAGTGAGGGATAGAGAGGGAGAATGAGACGAGGGGAGAGATAGAAGGAGTGAGTTGAAGAGACTGAGCGGAAAAGTCAGAAAGAAGGAGGGGGGGGGGGGAAAGGTTGAGGGAAGGGGAGGGAAATGGTTAGAGAGAACAAAAAGGCAGAGAGAGATAGAGACAGAGGAAGAGAGAGAGAACGCGCGAGAGATAAAACATGTGAAGAGAGGGGTGTGAACGCTACTATTTCTCCGGCACCTTCAATCTCCTTCTATGTGTTCTCCAGATCGCAGCCCCATCAACAGGTCTGCATGGATGGAGCCCGCGCTGTTTCTGATTCCACACACACACTAACCCAGAGTCAGTGCTGAGCGGGGATGAGCGCTGACACCCCCCCCCCCCCCCCCCCCCAAACAACTCAACAGCACCCCGCTGGTCCAATCAGCCTCATCCGGCCACTCTCCATGACAACCAGGCATTCCAGGGCCGCCGAGGAACGGTTGCCGGGGTAACGGCTCGCAGACGATGCCTTTCAGAAGAGTGGGGATGAGTGTGCAGGCATTCCTGGGATCGACAGAGAATGTGGCTGGGGCCAGAGACAGCAGATCCTCTGGAAGTTCAAATGTACTCCGGACACAATTGTCTCTGACTTCCGGCCGAAACCATCCCCGATCCCTTCTTTCCCTCTCTCTGTCATTCCCCTGAAATAAAACCCCATCCCACAAACATTACATCCCAACATTGGTGGCAGGCATGGGGACAGTGGAGAGGGAGCTTTACTCTGTATCTAACCCCGTGCTGTACCTGTCCTGGGAGTGTTTGATGGAGACAGTGTAGAGGGAGCTTTACTCTGTATCTAACCCCGTGCTGTACCTGTCCTGGGAGTGTTTGATGGGGACAGCGTAGAGGGAGCTTTACTCTGTATCTAACCCCGTGCTGTACTTGTCCTGGGAGTGTTTGATGGGGACAGTGTAGAGGGAGCTTTACTCTGTATCTAACCCCGTGCTGTACCTGTCCTGGGAGTGTTTGATGGAGACAGTGTAGAGGGAGCTTTACTCTGTATCTAACCCCGTGCTGTACCTGTCCTGGGAGTGTTTGATGGGGACAGCGTAGAGGGAGCTTTACTCTGTATCTAACCCCGTGCTGTACTTGTCCTGGGAGTGTTTGATGGAGACAGTGTAGAGGGAGCTTTACTCTGTATCTAACCCCGTGCTGTACCTGTCCTGGGAGTGTTTGATGGGGACAGTGTAGAGGGAGCTTTACTCTGTATCTAACCCCGTGCTGTACCTGTCCTGGGAGTGTTTGATGGGAACAGTGCAGAGGGAGCTTTACTCTGTATCTAATCCCGTGCTGTATGTCCTGGGAGTGTTTGATGGGGACAGTGTAGAGGGAGCTTTACTCTCTATCTGACCCCGTGCTGTACCTGTCCTGGGAGTGTTTAATGGGGACAGTGTAGAGGGAGCTTTACTCTGTATCCAACCCCGTGCTGTATGTCCTGGGAGTGTTTGATGGGGACAGCGTAGAGGGAGCTTTTCTCTGTATCTAATCCTGTGCTGTACCTGTCCTGGGAATCTTTGATGGGAACAGTGCAGAGGGAGTTTTACTCTCTATCTGACCCCGTGCTGTACCTGACCTGGGAGTGTTTAATGGGGACAGTGTAGAGGGAGCTATACTCTGTATCCAACCCTGTGCTGTATGTCCTGGGAGTGTTTGATGGGGACAGCGTAGAGGGAGCTTTTCTCTGTATCTAATCCTGTGCTGTACCTGTCCTGGGAGTGTTTAAGGAGGACAGTGTAGAGCAGGGGTGGGCAAACTTTTCCGTGCAAGGGCCACATTCATAAATTCACAATTTTAAAGGGCCGCATAGTACATTAAGTAAAATAATTAATATTTTAAATAGCCAAAATAAAAGGTCTTTAAAGAAAAAAAAGCACATTTATTCGAAAAACAAAGTACTCAGTAAGTAACAGAACAATGTCAATGAGAATGATGCATCTGACAGCAGTCATTTACCAGTTTGTTGAAATCAGGTGTCAAGTTGCTTGTGCTGATCCTTAACACTGACAGAAGCACAGCCTAGCCGAGTCAACGATAAAAACGCGCGTAGTGGGGTGGATGAGTGGGGCTGCCTTATTGGTCGGTTTAGTTGGGTGTGCGACCAATAGGAGTCCAGGTTACAAACAATAATAAGGCGTATTGTTTGTAACCTGGACTCCTATTGGTCGCACACCCAACTAAACCGACCAATGAGACAGCCCCACTCATCCACCCCACTACGCGCGTTTTTATGCGGCTCGCCAATGAGGTGCCCGGAATCATAACTGGCATTTTTGAAAAGCCGCTGAAGTAAATGCGCTTATTGAATAAGCGCATTTACTTCAGCGGCTTTTCCCCGGCGGCTTTTCAAAAATGCCGGTTATGATTCCGGGCACCTCATTGGCGGGCCGCATAAAAACCTTTGTCGGGCCGCATGCGGCCCCCTGGCCGTAGTTTGCCCACCCCTGGTGTAGAGGGAGCTTTACTCTGTTTCTAACCCCATGCTGTACCTGTCCTAGGAGTGTTTGATGGGGACAGTGCAGAGGGAGATTTACTCTGTATCTAACCCTGTGCCGTACCTGTCCTGGGAGTGTTTGATGGGGACAGTGTAGAGGGATCTTTACTCTGTATCTAACCCCGTGCTGTACCTGTCCTGGGACTGTTTGATGGGGACAGTGTAGAGGGAGTGTTACTCTGTCTCTAACCCCGTGCTGTACCTGTCCTGGGAGTGTTTGATGGGGACAGTGTAGAGGGAGCTTTACTCTGTATCTAACCCCGTGCTGGACCTGTCCTGGGAGTGTTTGATGGCGACCGTGGGTAAGGAGGTTGACTCTGCATTGTACCTCCCGCTCCTGCTCTGGGCTCCTGACTGCATGTGTCATTCAGAATATGAACACAGGCGGTCCTCGAAAAACACAGAATTAATTTCTTGTTAGAATGCGATTCTGTTCAGCCTGTTCCCGAAGATCATCTCCCCAAATCCCTCGATTAGATTCCAGTCTGTAACTCACTCCCGGGTATCTGTTATTCTATATATAAACCATCCCGTACGCCTCGATTAGATTCCAGTCTGTAGCTCACTCCCTGGGTATCTGTTATTCTGTATATAAACCACCCTGAACCCCTCGATTAGATTCCAGTCTGTAACTCACTCCCGGGTGTCTGTTATTCTATATATAAACCTCCCCGAACCCTTCGATTAGATTCCAGTCTGTAACTCACTCCAGAGTATCTGCCATTCTATATATATAGCAGTCCGAACCCCTCGATTAGATTCCAGTCTGTAACTCACTCCCTGGGTATCTGTTATTCTGTATATAAACCACCCTGAACCCCTCGATTAGATTCCAGTCTGTAACTCACTCCCGGGTATCTGTTATTCTATATAAAAACCAGCCCAAACCCCTCGATTAGATTCCAGTCTGTAACTCACTCCCAGGTATCTGTTATTCTGTATATAAACCACCCTGAAGCCCTCGATTAGATTCCAGTCTGTAACTCACTCCTGGGTATCTGTTATTCTAGATATAAACCACCCCGAACCCCTCGATTAGATTCCAGTCTGTAACTCACTCCCGGCTATGTGTTATTCTATATATAAACCACCCTGAACCCCTCGATTAAACTCCAGTCTGTAACTCACTCCCAGGTATCTGTTATTCTGTATATAAACCACCCTGAACCCCTCGATTAGATTCCAGTCTGTAACTCACTCCTGGGTATCTGTTATTCTATATATAAACCACCCTGAACCCCTCGATTAGATTCCAGTCTGTAACTCACTCCTGGGTATCTGTTATTCTAGATATAAACCACCCTGAACCCCTCGGTTAGATTCCAGTCTGTAACTCACTCCCGGGCATCTGTTATTCCAATGTTTTCAAACCTTTTACCAACTTAATAATAATAATATTTATTACTGTCACATGCTGGCTTACATTAACACTGCAATTAAGTTACTGTGAAAAGCCCTACATTCCGCCGCCTGTTCGGGTACACAGAGGGCAAATTCGAGGATAGATGGATTGGCCACGATAAATTGTCCTTCGTGACAAAAAGGTTAGGAGGGGATTGGGTGGAAGTGAGGGCTTAAATTGGTCGGTGCAGATTCGATGGTCCGAATGGCCTCCTTCTGCACTGTATGTTCTATGTCTATGTTCTAATTCGGAATGTCCAAATTACCTAACAACACGTCTTTCGGGACTGTGGGAGGAAACCGGAGCACCCGGAGGAAACCCACGCAAACACGGGGAGAACGTGCAGATTCGGCAAAGACAGTGACCCAAGCCGGGAATCGAACGTGGGACCCTGGCGTGGTGAAGTAACTGTGCTAGCCGCTGTGCTATCTTTGCCACATTTGCTAACCCTGTCTATCATGAGTGAAGGCTGTGTTTGAGACACCAAAGTTTTCTTGTCCAAGGCAAGGGAGGGAAAATAAATATCCTAATTTTCCTGTTCTTTTTCACTATCCAGTAAGCTCTGGTGCATTCTATTTATGTCAAGATTGAGTGAAGCCAGGGCCATATATGCATATACATATAGAATTTACAGTGCAGAAGGAGGCCATTCGGCCCATCGTGTCTGCACCGGCTCCTGGAAAGAGCACCCTACCCAAGGTTAACACCTCCACCCTATCCCCATAACCCAGTAGCCCCACCCAACACTAAGGGCAATTTTGGACACCAAGGGCAATTTAGCATGGCCAATCCACCTAACCTGCACATCTTTGGGCTGTGGGAGGAAACCGGAGCACCCGGAGGAAACCCACGCACACACGGGGAGGATGTGCAGACTCCGCACAGACAGTGACCCAAGCTGGAATCGAACCTGGGACCCTGGAGCTGTGAAGCGATTGTGCTATCCACAATGCTACCGTGCTGCCTGTGATGTCCTCCCATATATAAAAGGTCATTGCCCAGGGCCACACGAGGTATAGCTACTCGTGAGAGATACTCGAGAGCTCCAACAATTGGGAACCTGCATTAATCGTGGGACACCGCCTCGAGGAAACAAAGAAGTGAAGGAAGAAGACAGAGGAGAGTAGCCCAAAGACCAAATATCACTAGGAGAGAGCCGTATGTGGTCCTTGTAAATAAAGCAGCTATAAACCTGAAGATAGTGATTCTCAAATCTTGATTCATAATTCGCTTAAATACAATTATTTGATGCAAGTTTATTCAACTTCAAACTACACTCGTAGAAACAAGTTCATCAATATTGATGACAGCCGACAACACTAAAACTAACCCACAACTAACAAGCTAACTATTCTTTTTGCCATTAATCGGACAGAATGGACATTGAAAATTTTTTTCTCAGCTGCACATTGTTTTATCCGATATTCAACTGTGGCATTGTGGTGTGCTCATGTCTACCGACCAGAAGATATATCATCGCAGTTACTTTGTGGAGACTGTTGTCTCCAATAAGGCGGGTCTTGCTTCAATGCCACTGAAGGTGCCTCTGCGGCGTCGCTGACAGACATGCTACTCGTCACTCAAGAAGTAAAGGAAGAAGACTGAGGAGAGGATCTCTGCAGGAAGATCTGCAGAAGATTTTTGGTGTTATCACCGACAACACGAGAAACACACACACACGGAAATGCCTGTCCAGGTTTATGTTCACTCACTGAGGGCTCTGACATACTCTGACTCTCAGATCTGCAGAGCTTGGCGGTGAGTTCTCTAATGTCTCCTGTTTCATGACGGTCTCTTTCTGCTTCAGGGTGGTCTCTTGATGGGGAGTATGGGCAACTTGATGTCGCCCTCTGCATCAGGGTGGAACACATGGGATCCATGTCCCGGGGATGGAAGTATAGATGAACTGTGTCTGGTGAACTCTTGGGCGGCAGTTTTGGCCAGGAGAGGGCGAAGTACCTGCCAAACGTTCCGGGACACATGCATTTCGAGGTGGAGCCAAAGCCGGGAAGTGGGTGGTGGGTTTACAGGAAGACCTCCATATTAATTGCTCCCTCCAGAGGACTGAATTGATACTTTAGGCAGGATTTTCCTTGCAGGTTTCTGAATGCTGACATTGGGGAACTCTGCATTAGTGGCTCATGGATGCAGTACCCCGTGACCCTTAGCTCCGCGACTCACCAATCGGCCATGACCCGCACTTGAGGAAACCAATGTATTATTCGATATGTAAACCACCTCGAACCCCTCGATGAGATTCCAGTCTGTAACTCACTCCCGGGTATCTGTTATTCTATATATAAACCTCCCCGAACACCTCGATTAGATTCCAGTCTATAACTCACTCCTGGGTATCTGTTATTCTATATATAAACCACGCCGAACCCCTCGATTAGATTCTAGTCTGTAACTTACTCCCGGATATCTGTTATTCTAGATATAACTAACCCGAAGCCCTCGATTAGATTCCAGTCTGTAACTCACTCCTGGGTATCTGTTATTCTATATATAAACCACCCCGAAACCCCTCGATTAGATTCCAGTCTGTAACTCACTCCCGGGTATCTGTTATTCTATATAAACCACCCCGAAACCCTTCGATTAGATTCCAGTCTGTAACTCACATCCGGGTATCTGTTATTCTAAAAAGAAACCACCCTGAACCCCTCGAATAGACTCCAGTCTGTAACTCACTCCCGGGTATCTGTTATTCTCTATAAAAACCACCCTGAACCGCTCGATTAGATTCCAGTCTGTAACTCACTCCCGGGTATCTGTTATTCTGTATATAAACCACCCCGAACTTCTCGATTAGTTTCCAGTCTGTAACTCACTCCCGGTTATCTGTTAATCTGTATACAAACCACCCTGAACCCCTCGATTAGATTCCAGTCTGTAACTCACTCCCGGGTATCTGTTATTCTATAATATAAACCACCCCAAACCCTCGATTAGATTCTAGTCTATAACTCACTCCCGGGTATCTGTTATTCTATATATAAACCACCCGAACCCCTCGATTAGATTCCAGTCTGTAACTCACTCCAGGGTATCTGTTATTCTATAAACCACCCAGAACCCCTCGATTAGATTCCAGTCTGTAACTCATTCCCGGGTATCTGTTATTCTATATATAAACCACCCCGAACCCCTCGATTAGATTCCAGTCTGTAACTCACTCCCAGGTATCGTTTATTCTATATATAAACCACCCCGAACCCCTCGATTAGATTCCAGTCTGTAACTCACTCCAGGGAATCTGTTATTCTGTACCAAAACCACCCCGAACTCTCTATTAGACTCCTGTCTGTAACTCACTCCCGGGTATCTGTTATTCTGTATATAAACCACCCCGAACCCCTCGATTAGATTCCTGTCTGTAACTCACTCCCGGGTATCTGTTATTCTGTATATAAACCACCCCGAACCCCTCGATTAGATTCCAGTCTGTAACTGACTCCCGTGTATCTGTTCTTCTGTATATAAACCACCCCGAACACCTCGATTAGATTCCAGTCTGTAACTCACTCCCGGGTATCTGTTATTCTATATATAAAGCACACTGAACCCCTCGATTAGATTCCAGTCTGTAACTCACTCCCGGGTATCTGTTATTCTGTATATAAACCTTCCAGAACAGCACGTTTAGATTCTAGTCTGTAACTCACTCCCGGGCTGTTATTCTACATATAAACCACCCAAACCCCTCGATTAGATTCCAGTCTGTAACTCACTCACGGGTATCTGTTATTCTGTATATAAACCACCCAAACCCCTCGATTAGATTCCAGTCTGTAACTCACTCCCGAGTATCTGTTATTCTATATATAAAGCACACTGAACCCCCTCGATTTAATTCCAGTCTGTAACTCACTCCCAGGTATCTGTTATTCTATAAAGAAACCACCCTGAACCCCTCGATTAGACTCCAGTCTGTAACTCACTCCCGGGTATCTGTTATTCTAGATATAACCCACCCGAAGCCCTCGATTAGATTCCAGTCTGTAACTCACTCCTGGGTATCTGTTATTCTGTATATAAACCACCCTCAACAGCACGTTTAGATTCTAGTCTGTAACTCACTCCCGGGCTGTGATTCTACATATAAACCACCCAAACCCCTCAATTAGATTCCAGTCTGTAACTCACCCCCCCGGGTATCTGTTATTCTATATATAAACCACCCCGAACCCCTCGATTAGAATCCAGTCTGTAACTCAGTCCGGGTGTCTGTTATTCTATATATAAAGCACACTGAACCCCTCGATTAGATTCCAGTCTGTAACACACTCCCGGGTATCTGTTATTCTATATATAAACCACCCCAAACCCCTCGATTAGATTCCAGTCTGTAACTCACTCCCGTGTATCTGTTATTCTGTATATAAACCACCCCGAACACCTTGATTAGATTCCAGTCCGTAACTCACTCCTGGGTATCTGTTATTCAATATTTCAACCACCCCAAACCCCTCAATTAGATTCCAGTCTGTAACACACTCCCAGGTATCTGTTATTCTGTATATAAACCACCCCAAAACCCCTGATTAGATTCCAGTCTGTAACTCACATCCGGGTATCTGTTATTCTATATATAAACCACCCCGAACCCCTCGATTAGATTCCAGTCTGTAACTCACTCCCGGGTATCTGTTATTCTGTATATAAACATTCCTGAACAGCACGTTTAGATTCTAGTCTGTGAATCACTCCCGGGCTGTTATTCTACATATAAACCACCCAAACCCCTCGATTAGATTCCAGTCTGTAACTCACTCCCGGGTATCTGTTATTCTATATATAAACCACGCCGAACCCCTCGATTAGATTCTAGTCTGTAACTCACTCCTGGGTATCTGTTATTCAATATTTCAACCACCCCAAACCCCTCAATTAGATTCCAGTCTGTAACACACTCCCAGGTATCTGTTATTCTGTATATAAACCACCCCAAACCCCTTGATTAGATTCCAGTCTGTAACTCACATCCGGGTATCTGTTATTCTATATATAAACCACCCCGAACCCCTCGATTAGATTCCAGTCTGTAACTCACTCCCGGGTATCTGTTATTCTGTATATAAACCTTCCAGAACAGCACGTTTATATTCTAGTCTGTGAATCACTCCCGGGCTGTTATTCTACATATAAACCACCCAAACCCCTCGATTAGATTCCAGTCTGTAACTCACTCCAGGGTATCTGTTATTCTGTACCTAAACCACCCCGAACTCTCTATTAGATTCCAGTCTGTAACTCACTCCCAGGTATCTTTTATTCTGTATATAAACCACCCCGAAACCCTCGATTAGATTCCTGTCTGTAACTCACTCCCGGGTATCTGTTATTCTGTATATAAACCACCCCGAACCCCTCTGATTAGATTCCAGTCTGTAACTCACTCCCGTGTATCTGTTCTTCTGTATATAAACCACCCCGAACACCTCGATTAGATTCCAGTCCGTAACTCAATCCTGGGTATCTGTTATTCTATATTTCAACCACCCCAAACCCCTCGATTAGATTCCAGTCTGTAACTCACTCCCAGGTATCTGTTATTCTGTATATAAACCACCCCAAACCCCTTGATTAGATTCCAGTCTGTAACTCACTCCCAGGTATCTGTTATTCTATATATAAAGCACACTGAACCCCTCGATTAGATTCCAGTCTGTAACTCACTCCCGGGTATCTGTTATTCTAGATATAACCCACCGAAAGCCCTCGATTAGATTCCAGTCTGTAACTCACTCCTGGATATCTGTTATTCTATATATAAACCTCCCTGAGCCCCTCGATTAGATTCCAGTCTGTAACTCACTCCCGGATACCTATTATTCTATATATAAACCTCCCTGAGCCCCTCGATTGGATTCCAGTCTGTAACTCACTCCCGGATATCTGTTATTCCATATATAAACCTCCCCGAACCCCTCGCTTAGATTCCAGTCTGTAACTCACTCCTGGGTATCTGTTATTCTATATATAAACCACGCCGAACCCCTCGATTAGATTCTAGTCTGTAACTTACTCCCGGATATCTGTTATTCTAGATATAACCAACCCGAAGCCCTCGATTAGATTCCAGTCTGTAACTCACTCCTGGGTATCTGTTATTCTATATATAAACCACCCCGAAACCCCTCGATTAGATTCCAGTCTGTAACTCACTCCCGGGTATCTGTTATTCTATATAAACCACCCCGAAACCCTTCGATTAGATTCCAGTCTGTAACTCACATCCGGGTATCTGTTATTCTAAAAAGAAACCACCCTGAACCCCTCGAATAGACTCCAGTCTGTAACTCACTCCCGGGTATCTGTTATTCTGTATATAAACCACCCCGAACTTCTCGATTAGTTTCCAGTCTGTAACTCACTCCCGGTTATCTGTTAATCTGTATACAAACCACCCTGAACCCCTCGATTAGATTCCAGTCTGTAACTCACTCCTGGGTATCTGTTATTCTGTATATAAACCACCATGAACCCCTCGATTAGATTCCAGCCGGTAAGTCACTCCTGGGTATCTGTTATTCTGTATATAAACCACCCCAATACCCCTCGATTAGATTGGATTAGATTCCAGTCTGTAACTCACTCCCGGGTATCTGTTATTCTATAATATAAACCACCCCAAACCCCTCGATTAGATTCTAGTCTGTAACTCACTCCCGGGTATCTGTTATTCTATATATAAACCACCCCGAACCCCTCGATTAGATTCCAGTCTGTAACTCACTCCAGGGTATCTGTTATTCTATAAACCACCCAGAACCCCTCGATTAGATTCCAGTCTGTAACTCATTCCCGGGTATCTGTTATTCTATATATAAACCACCCCGAACCCCTCGATTAGATTCCAGTCTGTAACTCACTCCCAGGTATCGTTTATTCTACATATAAACCACCCCGAACCCCTCGATTAGATTCCAGTCTGTAACTCACTCCAGGGAATCTGTTATTCTGTACCTAAACCACCCCTGAACTCTCTATTAGACTCCTGTCTGTAACTCACTCCCGGGTATCTGTTATTCTGTATATAAACCACCCCGAACCCCTCGATTAGATTCCTGTCTGTAACTCACTTCCGGGTATCTGTTATTCTGTATATAAACCACCCCGAACCCCTCGATTAGATTCCAGTCTGTAACTGACTCCCGTGTATCTGTTCTTCTGTATATAAACCACCCCGAACACCTCGATTAGATTCCAGTCCGTAACTCACTCCTGGGTATCTATTATTCTATATTTCAACCACCCCAAACCCCTCGATTAGATTCCAGTCTGTAACTCACTCCCAGGTATCTGTTATTCTGTATATAAACCACCCCAAACACCTTGATTAGATTCCAGTCTGTAACTCACTCCCAGGTATCTGTTATTCTATATTTCAACCACCCCAAACCCCTCGATTAGATTCCAGTCTGTAACTCACTCCCAGGTATCTGTTATTCTGTATATAAACCACCCCAAACCCCTTGATTAGATTTCAGTCTGTAACTCACTCCCGGGTATCTGTTATTCTATATATAAACCACCCTGAACCCCTCGATTAGATTCCAGTCTGTAACTCAATCCCGAGTATCTGTTATTCTAGATATAACCCACCTGAAGCCCTCGATTAGATTCCAGTCTGTAACTCACATCCGGGTAACTGTTATTCTATATATAAACCACCCTGAACCCCTCGATTAGATTCCAGTCTGTAACTCACTCCCGGGTATCTGTTAT
>NC_052151.1:199315812-199344825 GCF_902713615.1 Scyliorhinus canicula
ACAGATTCACACACACACACAGATTCACACACACACACAGATTCACACACACACACAGATTCACACACACACAGATTCACACACACACAGATTCACACACACACAGATTCACTCACACACACAGATTCACACGCACACACAGATTCACATACACAGATTCACACACACACAAACAGATTCGCACACACACACACACAGATTCACATACACACACACAAACAGATTCACACACACACACAAACAGATTCACACACACACAGAATCATACACACACACAGATTCACACACACAAACAGATTCACGCACACAAAGAATCATACACACACACAGAATCACACACACACAGATTCACACACACACAGATTCACACACATACACAGATTCACACACACACACAGCTTCACACACACACAGATTCACACACACACACACAGCTTCACACACACACAGATTCACACACACACACAGTTTCACACACACACACACAGATTCACACACACACACAGACAGATTCACACATGCACACACTCTCTCACAGACACAGGTTCACACACACGCACTCTCGCACACACACAGATTCACACACACACACAGATTCACATACACACACACAAACAGATTCACACACACACAGAATGATACACACACAGATTCACACACACACACACACACAAACAGATTCACACACACAGAATCATACACACACAGATTCACATACACACACACAAACAGATTCACACACACACAGAATCATACACACACACACAGAGATTCACATACACACACAAACAGATTCACACACATACAGAATCATACATACACACAGATTCACACAAGCACAGTGATTAACACATACCCAGAGATTGACACTCACACACAGATTCACACACACACAGAGATTTACACACACACAGGTTCACACATACACAGGTTCACACACACACACAGATTCACATACACACAGATTCACATACACACAGATTCACACACACACAGGTTCACACATACACAGGTTCACACACACACAGAGATTCACATACACACAGATTCACATACACACAGATTCACACACACACAGATTCACACACACAGATTCACACAGACACACAGATTCACATACACACAGATTCACACACACACAGATTCACACACACAGATTCACACAGACACACAGATTCACACACACACAGATTCACACACACACACAGATTCACACACACAGAGATTCACACACACACAGATTCACATACACACACACAAACAGATTCACACACATACACAGATTCACATGCACAGATTCACACACACACACACAGATTCACACACACACAGATTCACACACACACACAGATTCACACACACACAGCTTCACACACACACACACACAGATTCACACACACACACACACACAGATTCACACACACACACACACAGATTCACACACACACAGATTCACACACACACATTCTCGCAGAAAGAGACAGATTCGCACACACACTCGCACACACAGATCCACACATGCACACACTCTCTCACAGACACAGGTTCACACACACGCACTCTCTCACACACACAGATTCACACACACACAGATTCATATACACACACACAAACAGATACACACACAAACAGATTCACACACACACAGAATGATACACACACAGATTCACACACACACACAAACAGATTCACACAAACAGAATCATACACACACACACACACACAGATTCACATACACACACAAACAGATTCACACACACACAGAATCATACACACACACACAGAGATTCACATACACACACACAAACAGATTCACACACACAGAATCACACACACACACAGATTCACACACACAGAGAATCATACACACACACACACAGATTCACACAAGCACAGTGATTAACACATACCCAGAGATTGACACACACACAGATTCACACACACACAGATTCACACACACACAGATTCACACATACACAGGTTCACACACACACACACAAATTCATACACACACACAGATTCACACACACACATACGCACACACAGATTAACACACACAGACAGATTCACACTCTCGTGCACACAGATTCACACACACACAGAGATTCACACACACATGCACACACACAGACAGATTCACACTCTCACGCACACAGATTCACACACACACAGAGATTCACACACACACTCTCACACACAGATTCACACACACACTCTCTCGCACACACACAGATTCACACACACTCACACACACTCTCTCGCACACACAGATTCACACACACACATTTTCTCACACACACACTCACTCACACACTCACACACACACACTCACACACACTCTCACACACACACTCTCTCACACACAAACTCACACGCACTCTCGCACATGCACTCACACACGCATTCTCACGCACACGTAACAGCCTCCCCAAACAGGCGCTGGAATGTGGCGACTAGGGGCTTTTCACAGTAACTTCATTTGAAGCCTACTCGTGACAATAAGCGATTTTCATTTTTTCATTTCATTTTTCATTTCTCACACACACACTCAGACACACACACTGTCAGACACAGACTCTCACACTCTTGCTCTCTCATACACGCACTCTCTCACACCCATGCTCTCAGACACACACTCTCACACACACACTATGTCACACACACTCTCAAACACACTCTCACACACACACTCTCACACACACACACTCTCAAACACACTCTCACACACGCACTCTCATGACTGCACTCTCATGCACGCACTCTCACAAACACACTCACACACACACTCTCGCATGCGCACACAGACACTTTCACACACACACTCTCAAACACACTCTCACACATGCACTCTCACACACGCACTCTCACGACCGCACGCTCATGCACACACTCTCACAAACACACTGACATGCACACTCTCACATGCGCTCACAGACACTTTCAAACACACACTCACACACACACTCTCTCATACACACTCTCTCTCTCACACACACACACTCTCAAGCGCACACACTCACACACACTCTCACAGACACACACACTCACAAACGCACACTCAGACACACTCTCACACACACACTCACTCACACACAGATACACACTCTCACACGCATACTTACACACACACTCCCTCACACCCTCCCTCTCACACACACACACCCTCTCACACACTCACTCACACACTTACTCACTCGCCCACACACACTCTCTCACACACACTCTCTCACACACAGACTCACACACACACACTCTCTCTCACACACACACACACTGACATACACTCACACACACTCTCACACGCACTCTCATGCATGCAGTCTCACACATGCACTCTCACAAACACACTCACACTCTCACATGGACACACAAGCACTCTCACATGCGCACACAGACACTTTCACACACACACACACACTCTCTCATGCATGCATTCACACACACTCATACACACAGAGATAAACAATCACACACAGACACACTCTAAAACTCTCTCTCACTCACACACACGCACACATAAGAACATAAGAACTAGGAGCAGGAGTAGGCAATTTTGTCCTCCGAGCCTGCTCTACTATTCAATAAGATCATAGTTGATCTCATCTCGCCTTTGTTATAAATGTCTAATTCAGATACTTTCAACCAGCACTTACTCAAAGGCTTTATCTGGGTGTATTTTAATAGAGAGAAGAGCACAGGACAAACATGAATACAAGTTCAACAATCTTTATTAAACAAAGTTAACCTGCAAATTAACCCAAGAAACAGCCCAGATTTGATCACACTACCCGCAAGGATGGTCTGGTTAAAGAATGGGACCAATTGCTGATCCATTGCCGTGCAGGTGGGTCTCGCTGGTAGCTTCTATCTTCCTTCCTTCTCTGGTCAGTCTTCCAGTCTTTGCTGGCGATATTCCCCAAGTGTCTATTTTGATCCCATTTTCCTTCGCACCCTATTGCCACTTAATAATAACAATAATAATATTTATTATTGTCACATGCTGGTTTCCATTAACACTGCGATGAAGTTACTGTGAAAAGCCCCTAGTCGCCACATTCCGGCGCCTGTTCGGGTACACAGAGGGAGAATTCAGAATGTCCAATTCACCCGACAAAGCAAAGCTTTCGGGACTTGTGGGAGGAAACCGGAGCACCCGGAGGAAACCCACGCAGACACGGGGAGAAGGTGCAGACTCCACACAGACAGTGACCCAGCCGGGGAATCGAAGCTGGGACCCTGGTGTTGTGAAGCCGCAGTGCTAACCACTGTGCTACCGTGCCGCCTGACGTTGGCCTCCTGCCAATGAGGCCTGGGGAGGGGGGGGGGGGTCTCAATGGTCCGGTTGATGACGCCCCTGTTGACAGGACACCTGGGCCTGCCCACCTGTCCATTTTCGATACGTTCCCCTTGCCATAGAAGGTAATGGCGGGAACTCAGGACGCCCAGGTGTCTGGCTCAATTTAGGCTACAGACAATAGACTGGTGCATAACAATCGATGGGCGATTGACAGGGCAGGTCCAGACATGCCCAGACAGCCTGTCTGAGCTCCGTATAATTGAACTAGGCCAAGTCCAAATTCCCAGCAGGCCATTTGCTGGAACTGATGGTGGTTTAATTTAGTGTCCAATTCTTTAATTTAGGATATCCAATTTTATTCGGGCCCAAAACTAGGCCAGACAGGTCACCGCAACTTCAACTCCAGCGTCCTGCCTATCCTCCTGACCCTTCGACCCATTACTAATTACAAATCTGTCTAACACCTCCTTAAATTTACTCGCTGTTAGGGCGGCAGGGTGGCACAGTGGTTAGCACTGCTGCCTCACGGCGCTGAGGACCCGGGTTCGATCCCGGCCCTGGGTCACTGTCCGTGTGGAGTCTGCACATTCTCCCCGTGTCTGCGTGGGTCTCGCCCCCCCGCAACCCAAAGATGTGCAGGGTAGGTGGATTGGCCACGCTAAATTGCCCCTTCATTGGACAAAATAATTGGGCAATCTAAATTTAAAAAGAAAATTGAGGGAAAATAATCAGGTACTCTAAAGAAAAAAAATGTATTCACAGTCCCGTCATCCACGGCATTCCAGGGTAGCCAATTCCACAGATTCACAACCCTTTGGGAAAGTAATTTCTCCTCTCAACTCTGTTTTCAATTTGCTACTCATTATCCTAAAATTATAACCTCTCATTTTAGATTGCCCCACAGGAGGAAACATTTGCCCTACTTTATTGTGAGGGCAGCACAGCAGCACACATAGCTAGCTCTGTGGCTTCACAGCGCCAGGGTCCCAGGTTCGATTCCCGGCTTGGGTCACTGTCTGTGCGGAGTCTGCACATTCTCCCCGTGTGTGCGTGGGTTTCCTCCGGGTGCTCCGGTTTCCTCCCACAGTCCAAAGATGTGCAGGTTAGGCGGATTGGCCGTGCTAAATTGCCCCTTAGTGTCCAAAAATAAGGTTAGGAAGGGTTATTGGGTTATGGGGCAGGGTGGAAGTGAGGGCTTAATGTGGGTCGGTGCAGACTCGATGGGCCGAATGGCCTCCTTCTGCACTGTATGTTCCATGTATTTATCCATGGGCGCGTTCCTCCCAAAAGGGAACAAAGTCCCTGAGCGAGCGCAGTGCAGGGAAACACGTGGCTATTCAAGTCGACTCACGTTGGATAAGGGGGGTAAACGGGGAACGCACAGTCGAAACCGCACCGAGCCCTGTTTTGTACAGTAGGGAGCTCCGCTCGTCAGAAGCCCCTACTGTAGAGAGAGATCGGGGGGCCATTTAAACATGGCATCCCGACCTGCAAAACTCCCAAACCAATCGCCGTGTGCATCTCTGCAAGGGTACCTCCTCCTACGTTCTGTGGGCCGGGAAGGGCTGCTACAACAGAAGGGTGTAAGCTTAAAACTGCGAGCTTCACTTGCTCACGCTCATCCAGGCCGTACATGGTCGCCTGCTGTTTCACTCCGGCAAAGAATTGGTGGGGGTCTGAGGTGGGGAGGAACGGTGTGATCTTGTCGCACGCGTTCCGTAATTGGGTCACGGTTAAGGGGGTCGTGTACAGGAATTCTGCGTCTCTGTCCGCTGTGGCTGTGTGGTGGGTGGTGACTGGTTTCATGGGTGCCTGATCTATCTGATCTGTGGGGGGTTGGGGTGCTTTTCTCTTTTGCGGCTTTCCTTGCGCACATGTTCCATGCACATATCTATGCGCGGTTTTGTTTAGTCCTTGCCAATCAGGGCCGTCTTCTTCATCTAACTGGGATCCAAAGGTGCTTTGAAACCCATTTTGAACTGAAAGCAAAGACTGCAGTTCTGCAATCTGCTTCCGGCATTTTGCATGATCCACTGAGCTTTGTCTCTGCTCCGTGGTGGCAGCATGGAGTGCTCGTAACGCTGCTTTTAGATCGCTGCACTGCCTTTGCAATGCCTCTACCTGTTTCTCTGTCTCTTCTCTTACCAGGACTGCACGTTGTGTGGGCCTTATCATATTGGGTCTGGAAGCTGCTCAGATGCGCTAGACAAGACTGGTGTGCCCTCTTGGCATCATCCACCTCTCCGTCCTTTTGCTGCCAACTTCCTTCTTAACTCTATATTCTCTCTCTCGATTTCACTAACATCAACCTTGCTCATTCGATTCCTCTCTTCTATCTCTTTGCAGAGCGTCTGAACGACCTCCTCTGTGCCTCGCAATTGTGCCAGACAGGACACGATTGCCATCGGCTTGCGAGCTTTCCCTAAGCTCATCTTGTGGATCTCTGTCAGGTTCTCCCACCAAGTATGTCCTATACTCCCGGGACCTGTTTCCTCATTTGCACAAAATTTGCTCCAAAGGGCCATCCCTTCCCTTTGAGGTACCTTCTAATCTCAACTTCCCAAACGGGACACTGTCCTACTCGGCTGCTCGCTGCGACCACAAATTCCTGCGGGTTCATAAGGCGTTCCATTGCCTTCATTGCCATTTCTCTATGCCTGTGGGTTCTCTTTAAATTTGGAACGAGGGATACTAAGGCGGTGCTGTAAACACGGATACGGCTTCCGCTATTTACCGGAATACAAACTCCCGACAGTTTTTCGCAACAAAATCTATCAGTTTTACCTTATATCCCTGTTAGTACGCATGCATTAACACACTTCCTTATATCCCTGTTAGTACGCATGCATTAACACACTTCCGAATTCTGGATGATTGATCAGAACTGCTTGAACACTTGTGGTTATTTCTGTTCCCAATTGGTTCTAATTTCAAATTTTGGGTTATCTCGGAGTGGGGGGGGGGGCCACTTCTAAGTCGAGTCCCGGCGGAGTCGCCACTAAATGTTGCTCGTTGTGCTAAGTGTGCTTTACACTTAATTGCTCTGTTTAATCACCTTGCTCTAGAGTCGCCAGGTATCTTTATGATACCACCACGAGGTTCAAGTTCAAGTGCTGATCAATAACTCAATACACCAGTTAGTAAGGTTCAAATCAAAACACATTTATTATATACACAGTCAATCGCTACTCATGCATAAAATACTACAGAACTAGACTATTTCTAACACTAAAAGGCCAATACTTAGCTTTGGAAACTGACCCACCAGGTCAGGGGAACAGATGGCCTTTTGTTCGCTTCTGAGTCCGCAGGCTTCCAGCTGGTATGGACTAATGGTTAGGAGCGCCTATCTCGTAGTGTGCGTTGACTGGACACTTACATGGTTGGTGCAGCTGCTAGGCAGCTCACAGTCAAGGGTTGTTTCAAGCAGCTGAGAGACCCTGGCAAGAAGCTGTTAGCCCGGACCCTGCCAAGAAGAACGAACTGAACTTGGGGACTTTATTTTATAGTCCCCAGGGGCTTTGGGCCTTTTTGGGCGGACCCCGTACCCGGTTCCAATTGATTGGACCATGTTCCAATCAATTGATTTGATTTCCCCAATACTGGAGCTGTTCCATGATCGCTGGGCGGTTCCTATATGTCCGTTGACCTTCCTTTGTCTTGGCTCCCGCTGGCGCCAAGGAGTCTGGCTTGGCCTCGATTATCTTAAATGTTTCCAATTGTTCCCGGGGATCGCTCATCAATATGTAGATGGTTGTTAGTTTCAGTGCTGTCTGGGTTTCTGCAAGTTCTAATATACAGGAGATTTTGCACCTGCTTGTTTTCCTGCGTTTTGGCCATTTCTCCCTGCATTCTTAGCGGATCTCCATTTTAAAGTCGGGAAGTGGCCAACCCAGGTGGCTACGGCTGGTCCCGGGGTGGCGAGCATGGCCAAAGGTGGACAATATTTGGCAGGCCGTGTTGTACGGTAAGGCCGGTGCAGGCCGCCGCGCGCATGCGCAGCCACGGAGCCGGCAATTCTCCGTCCATGTCTGCAGCTGAAGGCGGGGGCTCTACACTGCCTGCAGCCCCCCCCCCCCCCCCCCCCCCCACCACCAGTCGGAGGATCGGTGGCCGTTTTGCGCACTTTGTTGGGTTGTCAAACGGCACCATTCTCACACCAGCATCAGCACATAGTCTCCCAAATAGAGGATCCAGCCCCTCATCTCTGAATCAGTCCAGTGAACCTCCTCTGAACTGTCTCCAATGCTGCTACATCCTTCCTCAAACAAGGGGACCGTAACTGTGCCCAATACTCCAGGTGCAGCCTTACCAATGCCGTGTACAGTTGCAACAACACTTCAAAGTCCAAAGATGTGCAGGTTGGGTGGATTGGCCATGATAAATTGCCCTTAGTGTCCAAAATTCTATGATTAACCTAGGATAAAAGTTCGGCACAACATCGTGGGCCGAAGGGCCTGTTCTGTGCTGTATTTCTCTCTCTCTCTCTCACTTCCTTACCTTTATACTCAATCCCTTTGGCTATAAATGCCAACATTCCAGTCACTTTCTTTATTACCCTGCTGCACCTGTCTGCCCGTTTTCTGTCTCTCCTGCACGAGGACCCCCAGATCCCTCTGTGACGGAGCCCAAAGTCAATGCAGGACCTCGCACTTATCCACATTAAACTCCATCTGCCACATTTTGGCCCACTCTGCTAACCGAACACACATGTACATACACACACAAACACACATACAGATAACTCTTGCCGCGAGATACACTTGTTCTCTCAGGCGAGAGCACAATCAGCCAGGGAATCCGGGGAGAGGTGTCCAGCGGACGTCCCGACTGCCTCCGTGCCTGACGGGCTACACCCGAACCCCGCGAGATGGCAGAGTCGGAACTCTGCCCAAAATGGGCGGGACCAAATGACGCTCACGGAAGTAGGTCTGAAACCTACTTGCGGCCTACCTGCCCGGGATCCACCAGCCTTGATTCTCCGGCCTCCCCAAGGGAGGCTGCAGCCGGGTGCCGGTCAGTGTGGCCTCCTGGGCCATCAGAGATGCCTGGGTGGTCAGCAGGGTAGCTCCCTGAGGGGTAGCTCCGTGGGCACCTTGGCACTGCCCAGCTGGTGTCATGGTGCCCAGATGTCACTGCCAAGTTGGCAGGAGCACTACCTGGGTGCCAGGGTGTCAGTGCCGGAGTGCCTGAGTGTCAGGGTCAGAGTGGCACAGCCAAGGGTCAGGGACCGAGGGCGGGGGGGGGGGGAACTTGCCCATGAAACGAGGGTGTGGGGGGGGGGGTTGTTTGAACGGTGGGGCAGGTATGTAGGGGCCTCTGGGAGGTTGGGGGGATGGGCTGGGGTCCTAGAAGGGAGGGGACGCAGGGACCCCACAACGGGGTGTCCTCACTTGGGGGTGCGGGATGGTATCCATTTGTGTGGGGGTGACATTTTCCGTGGGTGGGGGTGTGGGGGGACCCACAAGCTCTCTCAGAGATCGGGGCGGCCTTTCAAAATGGCGGCCTGATCTCTGAGTTCAGCTCCCCGTGTGTGGACTAAACTGGTGCAAAGCTCCCCAGGGTCCCGAAAAGTGACTAAGTGGCATTGGATAGCGGTGGGGAACTCCCCGACAGGGCCGGCAGGAAACTCCCTGAAAATCCCGCCACTACTTAACTTAAGAATCATAGAACCATAGAAGTTACAGTGCAGAAGGAGGCCATTCGGCCCATCAAGTCTGCACCGGCCCTTGGAAAGAGCACCGCATTTAAGCCCACGCCTCCACCCTATCCCATAACCCAGTAACCCCACCTAACCTTTTTGGACTCTAAGGGCAATTTCGCGTGGCCAATCCACCTACCCTGCACATCTTTGGGTTGTGGGGGCGAAACCCACGCAGACACGGGGAGAATGTGCAAACTCTACACGGACAGTGACCCGGGGCCGGGATCGAACCCGGGTCCTCAGCACCGTAGGCAGCAGTGCTAACCACTGTGCCACATGCTGCCGATGCACACGCTCACTTCTGCACACATATTAATGCATACATTCTGAGTTACACACACACTCACAGATATATACACACAAACAGTTGCACACACTTACAGACACACACACACTCACACTTTCACACACGCACACACATAATCAGATACACCCACATAGATATAGATGCACATTCACACACACAGACTGACACACCCTCACTGACACACTTAGTCACACACACTCACTGATACACATTCACACACACAGATATACACTCACCGACACACACTCACTGACTCACACTTACTCACGCACACTCACACACACTCACTGACACACTTACACACACACATTCACTGATATACATTCACACACAGACACACTCACTGACACACACTTACTCATGTACACTCACTCACACACGCTCACTGATACTCACACTGACACACACTTACTGATATACTCACTGATACACTCACTGACACACACTTACTGACACACACTTACTGACACACTCACTGACACAGCCACTGACACACACTTACTGTCACACACTCACTGACGCACACACACTGACACACGCTCACTGACACACTCACACACACTTACTGATGCACTCACACACTGTTGCTCGTTCTGGGTGAGTGTGCTTTACACTCAATTTGGCTCTGTTTTGTTCCTTAGCTCTAGAGTCGCCAGGTATCGTTAAGATACCGCCACAAGTTTCAAGTTCAAGTTCAGACCAATAACTCGATACACCAGTTAGTAAGTTCAAACAAGACACGTTTATTATAATACAGTTATCTACTAATTATGCATATAAAACTACAAGACTAGGCTAATCCTACCACTACTAGGCCAATACTTATCTGGAGTAAGGGAACTGCTGGATCAGGGAACAATGGCCTCTTGCTTTGTCCTGGATCTGCAGGCTTCCAGTCGGTGTGGACTAAAGGGGCACTACTAGACTCTACTGGCACCGGAATGTCTGGCCTTCCATAGAATGTTTAACTGTTGTGTCCATTGTGCCTGGGAATCACCGTAAATCGCTTCATTAATATGCGCAGCTTGTTAGTTACAATTCTGTCGGGTTTCTGTGGCAGCTAGAATACAGGGGATTCTGCAGACTGCTGGTTTCTTTGCCAATGTCCATTTTACCCTGCAATCTTTGCGTTCTTCCGTTTTGTGTGAGGAAGTGGCCAACCCAGGTGGCTACAACACACTGACACACTCACTGACACACACTGATACACACCCGCTGACATACACACACTCAATGATACATATTCACACACACTGACGCACACTCACCGACACACACTCATTGACACACACTCACACCCACTCACTCACACACACTCACACAAATCTACTGACACACTCTCACACACTTACTCATGCACACTCACACACTTACTCATGCACACTCACACACACTTACTCACACATGCTCACTGACAGTCCAAAGATGTGCAGGTTAGGTGGATTGGCCATGATAAATTGCCCTTAGTGTCCAAAATTGCCCTTAGTGTTGGGTGGGGCTACTGGGTTGTGGGGATAGGGTGGAGGTGTTGACCTCGGGTAGGGTGCTCTTTTCAAGAGCCGGTGACTCTCGATGGGCCGGATGGCCTCCTTCTGCACTGTAAATTCTGTAAATTGACACACACTCATGAATACACACACTGGAACACTCACACTGACACACACTCACTGACACACACTCACACACACTCACACACTTACTGACACACTCACACACTTACTCATGCACACACACACTTACTCACACATGCTCACTGACACATACTTGCACACACACACTCATGAACACACACACTGACACACACTCACTGATGCACACTCACACACTTACTGACACACACTCACTGATACACTCATTAACACGCACTCACTGACACACTCCTCATGCACACTTACACACACACTCACACACACTTACTGACACACTTACTCACACACTCACCGATACACATTCACACACAATGACACACACTCACTCACACACTCACACACTTACTCATGCATACTTACTCATGCACACTTACTCACACATGCTCGCTGATAAACACTGACACGCACTCACTGACACTCACTCACTGACACACACTCACTGACACACACTGACACACACTTACTGTCAGACACTCACTGATGCACACACACTCACTGAGACATGCTCACTGACACACTCACACACACTTACTGACACACACACACTTACTGACACAGTCACATACACTTACTGACACACTGACACACACTGACACACACTCGCTGACATACTTACACACACAATGATACACATTCACATACACTGACACACTCACCGACACACTCACACACACTTACTCATGCACACTGACACACACGTACGCATGCTCACTGAAATGCACACACACACTCATGAATATACACACTGACACACACGCACTGACACACTTCCTGATGCACACTCGCTGACACACACTCACTGACATGCACTGACACACTTCCTGATACACATTCACTGACACAGCCACTTACTGACACACACTCACTGACACACACTCACTGACATGCACTGACACACTTCCTGATACACACTCACTGACACACACTCACTGACACACACTTACTCATACACACTCACTGACACACACTCACATACTTACTCACTAGCACACTCATTAACACAATCACTGACACACTGACAAATACTCACTGACAAACTCACTGACACACACACACTTATTAACACATACTCACTGGCACACACTTACACACATACACAGGCACACACAAAGAGACACTCCCATATGCACACAGACTCACAAACACCCTCATGTACAAAACACATACACACACTAAGATGAAATGAAAAAAAAAGAAAATCGCTTATTGTCACGAGCAATGAAGTTACTGTGAAAAGCCCCTAGTCGCCACATTCCGGCGCCTGTCCGGGGAGGCTGGTACAGGAATTGAACCGTGCTGCTGGCCTGCTTGGTCTGCTTTAAAAGCTAGCGATTTAGCCCAGTGAGCTAAACAGACAAGCATCTACACACACAAAGAAATGCACTCACACTCAAACACGCTCACAGACACGATTACACATACAAATAAAACTCAGACACATTCATGCACAAACATACAGAACTCCACACACAAACACACCCATTCACACACTTACTCACACACACTCACTCACACACAATCACACAAAAATCCATTCCTAGCTCATACAATTAAAAAAAATTATTCATGGGCTGTGAGTGAATCCAATATGCGTTGCCCATCCCTAGCTGCCCATGAGAAGGTGGTGGTGAGCTGCCTTCTTAAACGGCTGCACTCCCTGAGGTGTAGGTATACCCACTGTGCTGTTAGTGTGGGAGTTCCAGGATGTTGCCCTAGCAACAGTGAAGGAACGGTGATATATTTCCCAGTCAGAATGGTGAGTGACTTGGAGGGGAACCTCCAGGTGGTGGGGTTCCCAGGTATCTGCTGCTCTTGTCTTTATAGATGGCAGTGGTCATGGGTTTGGAAGCTGCTGAGGAACCTTGGTGAGTTCCTGCAGTGCATCTTGTAGATGGTACACACGGCTGTTACTGTGTGTCGGTGGTGGAGAGAGTGAATGTTTGTGGAAGGGGGAGCAATCAAGCGGGGCTGCTTTGTCCTGGATGGTGTTGAGTTTCGAGTGTTGTTGGAGCTTCATTCATCCAAGTAAGTGGAGAGTATTCCATTACACTCATGGCTTGTGCCTTGTTGATGGTGGACAGGCTTTGGGGGGGGGGGGTCAGGAGGTGAGTTACTCGCTTTGACCTGCCCTGGTAGCCACAGTATTAATATGGTTAGTCCAATTCAGTTTCTGTGTGTGGCAGTGAGAGTGTGTGTGGCAGTGAGTGTGCATGTGAGAGTGAGTGTGTGTGACAGTGAGTTTGTAATTGTGAGTGTGTTTGAGTGCGATTGTGTGAGTGTGCTTGAGTGAGGTGTGTGTGTGTCTATGCATGTGTGTGAGTAAGTGTGTGTGTGTGTGTATGAGTGTAAATGGCAGTGTGTGTGCATATAATGTGTGAGAGTGTGTATATGTGTCTGAGTGAGTGTGCGTGTATGATTATGTGAGTGTGCGCATGATTGAATGAGTGTGTGTATCTATGTGTGAATGTGTGTGTGACAGTGAGTGTGTATGACAGTAAGAGTGTATGAGTGTACATGTGACAGTGATAGTGTGTGTAAGTGATTGTATGTATGAGTGTGTGTGACAGTGATGTGTGTATGAGTGTGAGCGTAACGGTGAGTGTGCATGTGAGAGTGAGTGTGTATGAGTGCTTGCATGAGTGTGTGTGAGAGTGTGTATGAGTGTGTATGGCTGTGTGTGTATGAGTTCATTTATGAGTGTGTGTGGGGTAGTGAGTGTGAGCATTAGTGCGTGTGAGAGAGTGAGTGTGTGCATTAGTGTGCATGTGGGAGTCAGTGTGTGTATGTGTGAGACAGTGAGTGTGTGTATGAATGTATGTGGCAGTGAGTTTGTTTATAAGTAGTGTGTGAGAGTGACTGTATGAGTGTGTGTGAGAGTTAGTGTGTGTATGAGTGTGTGTGACAGTGAGAGTGTGTGGGACAGCGAGTGTGTGTGTGAGAGTTAGTGTGTGTATGAGTGTGTGTGACAGTGAGAGTGTGTGGGACAGCGAGTGTGTGTGAGAGTGAGTGTGTGTATGAGTGTGTGTGACAGTGAGAGTGTGTGGGACAGCGAGTGTGTGTGTGAGAGTTAGTGTGTGTATGAGTGTGTGTGTGGGATGGTGAGAGTGTGTGGGACAGCGAGTGTGTGTGTGAGAGAGTGAGTGTGTGTATGAGTGTGTGTGGCAGTGAGTGTGCATGAGAGAGTGTGTGTGTATGAGTGTGCGTGACAGTGAGAGTGTGTGGGACAGCGAGTGTGTGTGTGAGAGTGAGTGTGTGTATGAGTGTGTGTGGCAGTGAGTGTGCATGTGAGAGTGTGTGTGTATGAGTGTGTGTGACAGTGAGAGTGTGTGGGACAGCGAGTGTGTGTGTGTGAGTGTGTGTATATGAGTGTGTGTGGCAGTGAGGGTGCCTATGAGTGTGTAGTAACAGTGAGTGTGCAAGTGACAATGACTGGGTGTGGCAGTGAGTTGTGTAAGAGTGTGTGTGGCAATGAGTGTATGTGACAATGACTTGTGTATGAGTGTGACAGTGTGTGTGTGATAGTGAGTGTGCGTATGCGTGTGTGACAGTGAGTGTTTGTGTTTGTGTGAGAGTGTGCGTGTGAGAGTGAGTGTGTGTATGAGTGTGTGCGCGACAGTGAGTGTGCGTGTGAGGATGAGCGTGTGTATGAGTGTCTGTGACAGTGAGTGTGTATGAGTGTGTGAAGCAGTGAGAGTGCGTGTGCATGACAGTGAGTGGGTGCATGAGTGTAAGTGTAACAGTGACTGTGTGTACGTGTAACAGTGTGTGTGTGAGTGTGTGTGAGAGTGACTGTGTATGAATGTATTCGTGGCAGAGAATATGTGTGTGTACGTGTGACAGTGTGTGAATGAGTGTATGTGTGACAGTGAGTGTACGTGTGAGACTGAGTGTGTGTGACAGTGAGTGCGTGTGAGGGTGAGCATTTGTGAGAGTGAGTGGGTGCGTGTGACAGTGAGTGAGTGGGTGTGAGAGTGAGAGTGTGTGAGAGTGAGTGGGTACGTGTGAGAGTGAGAGTGTGTGAGAGTGAGTGGGTGCATGTGAGAGTGTGTGAGAGTGAGTGGGTGCATGTGAGAGTGTGTGAGAGTGAGTGGGTGCGTGTGAGAGTGAGTGGGTGCGTGTGAGAGTGAGAGTGAGAGTGTGTGTGAGAGTGAGAGTGTGTGAGAGTGAGTGGGTGCGAGTGACAGTGAGAGAGTGGGTGCAAGTGAGAGTGTGTGAGAGTGAGTGGGTGCATGTGAGAGTGAGTGCGTGTGAGAGTGAGAGTGTGTGAGAGTGCGTGTGACTGAGTGGGTGCGTGTGAGAGGGAGTGAGTGGATGTGAGATTGAGAGTGTGTGAGAGTGAGTGGGTGCGTGTGAGAGTGAGAGTGTGTGAGAGTGAGAGTGTGTGAGAGTGAGAGTGTGTGAGAGTGTGTGAGAGTGTGTGAGAGTGTGTGAGAGTGTGAGAGTGTGTGTGTGAGAGTGAGTGGGTGCGTGTGAGAGTGAGTGAGAGTGTGCGAGAGTGAGAGTGTGGGTGTGTGTGAGAGTGAGAGTGTGTGAGAGTGAGTGGGTGCGTGTGAGAGTGAGTGAGTGGGTGTGAGAGTGAGAGTGAATGGGTGCGTGTGAGAGTGAGTGAGTGAGAGGGTGTGAGAGTGAGAGTGTGTGAGAGTGTGTGAGAGTGAGCGGGTGCATGTGAGAGTGAGTGAGAGTGTGTGTGTGTGAGAGTGAGAGTGTGAGAGTGAGAGTGTGTGAGAGTGAGAGTGTGTGAGAGTGAGAGTGTGTGAGAGTGTGTGAGAGTGTGTGAGAGTGTGAGAGTGTGTGTGTGAGAGTGAGTGGGTGCGTGTGAGAGTGAGTGAGAGTGTGTGAGAGTGAGAGTGTGGGTGTGTGTGAGAGTGAGTGTGAGAGTGAGTGGGTGCGTGTGAGAGTGAGTGAGTGGGGTGTGAGAGTGATAGTGAATGGGTGCGTGTGAGAGTGAGTGAGTGAGTGGGTGTGAGAGTGAGAGTGTGTGAGAGTGAGAGTGTGTGAGAGTGAGCGGGTGCATGTGAGAGTGAGTGAGAGTGTGTGAGAGTGTGTGTGTGTGAGAGTGAGAGTGTGAGAGTGAGTGGGTGCGTGTGAGAGTGAGTGAGTGGGTGTGAGAGTGAGAGTGTGTGAGAGTGAGTGGGTGCGTGTGAGAGTGAGTGGGTGCGTGTGTGAGAGAGTGAGTGGGTGTGAGAGTGAGAGTTTGTGAGAGTGAGAGTGTGTGAGAGTGAGTGGGTGTGTGTGAGAGTGTGTGAGAGTGTGTGTGTGTGAGTGTGAGTGTGTGTGTGAGAGTGAGAGTGAGAGTGTGTGAGAGTGAGAGTGAGTGGGTGTGAGAGTGGGTGCGTGTGAGAGTGTGAGTGGGTGTGAGAGTGAGTGGGTGGGTGTGAGAGTGAGTGAGTGGGTGTGAGAGTGAGAGTGAGTGGGTGGGTGTGAGAGTGAGAGTGTGTGAGAGTGAGTGGGTGCGTGTGAGAGTGGGAGTGTGTGCGAGTGAGTGGGTGGGTGTGAGTGAGGGTGTGTGAGAGTGTGTGAGAGTGAGTGGGTGGGTGTGAGAGTGAGAGTGTGTGAGAGTGAGTGGGTGGGTGTGACAGTGAGAGTGCGTGTGACTGAGTGGGTGCGTGAGAGAGTGAGTGGGTGGGTGTGAGAGTGAGAGTGTGTGAGAGTGAGAGTGTGTGAGAGTGTGTGAGAGTGTGTGAGAGTGTGTGAGAGTGTGAGAGTGTGTGTGTGAGAGTGAGTGGGTGCGTGTGAGAGTGAGTGAGAGTGTGCGAGAGTGAGAGTGTGGGTGTGTGTGAGAGTGAGAGTGTGTGAGAGTGAGTGGGTGCGTGTGAGAGTGAGTGAGTGGGTGTGAGAGTGAGAGTGAATGGGTGCGTGTGAGAGTGAGTGAGTGAGAGGGTGTGAGAGTGAGAGTGTGTGAGAGTGTGTGAGAGTGAGCGGGTGCGTGTGAGAGTGAGTGAGAGTGTGTGTGTGTGAGAGTGAGAGTGTGAGAGTGAGAGTGTGTGAGAGTGAGAGTGTGTGAGAGTGAGAGTGTGTGAGAGTGTGTGAGAGTGTGTGAGAGTGTGAGAGTGTGTGTGTGAGAGTGAGTGGGTGCGTGTGAGAGTGAGTGAGAGTGTGTGAGAGTGAGAGTGTGGGTGTGTGTGAGAGTGAGTGTGAGAGTGAGTGGGTGCGTGTGAGAGTGAGTGAGTGGGTGTGAGAGTGATAGTGAATGGGTGCGTGTGAGAGTGAGTGAGTGAGTGGGTGTGAGAGTGAGAGTGTGTGAGAGTGAGAGTGTGTGAGAGTGAGCGGGTGCGTGTGAGAGTGAGTGAGAGTGTGTGAGAGTGTGTGTGTGTGAGAGTGAGAGTGTGAGAGTGAGTGGGTGCGTGTGAGAGTGAGTGAGTGGGTGTGAGAGTGAGAGTGTGTGAGAGTGAGTGGGTGCGTGTGAGAGTGAGTGGGTGCGTGTGTGAGAGAGTGAGTGGGTGTGAGAGTGAGAGTTTGTGAGAGTGAGAGTGAGTGGGTGTGTGTGAGAGTGTGTGAGAGTGTGTGTGTGTGAGTGTGAGTGTGTGTGTGAGAGTGTAAGTGAGAGTGGGTGTGAGAGTGAGTGGGTGTGAGAGTGGGTGCGTGTGAGAGTGAGTGAGTGGGTGTGAGAGTGAGTGTGGTGGGTGTGAGAGTGAGTGAGTGGGTGTGAGAGTGAGTGAGTGGGTGGGTGTGAGAGTGCATAGTGTGTGAGAGGTGAGTGGGTGCGGGTGGAGAGTGGGAGTGTGGTGCGAGTGAGTGGGTGGGTTGTGAGTGAGGGTGTGTGAGAGTGTGTGAGAGTGGGAGGTGTGGGTGTGAGAGTGAGAGTGTGTGAGAGTGAGTGGGTGGGTGTGACAGTGAGAGTGCGTGTGACTGAGTGGGTGCGTGAGAGAGTGAGTGGGTGGGTGTGAGAGTGAGCGTGTGTGACAGTAAGAGTGTGTGAGAGTGAGTAGGTGGATGTGGGAGTGAGTGAGAGTGTGTGAGAGTGAGAGTGTGTGAGAGTGAGTGGGTGGATGTGGAGTGAGTGAGAATGTGTGAGAGTGAGAGTGTGTGAGAATGAGTGGGTGGGTGTGAGAGTGAGAGTGTGTGAGAGTGAGTGCGTGTGAAAGTGAGTGGGTGGGGTGTGAGAGTGAGAGTGTGTGAGAGTGAGTGGGTGGGTGTGAGAGTGAGAGTGTGTGAGAGTGAGTGGGTGGGTGTGAGAGTGAGAGTGTGTGAGAGTGAGTGGGTGGGTGTGAGAGTGAGGTGTGAGAGTGAGAGTGTGTGAGAGTGAGAGTGAGAGTGAGTGCGTGTGAGAGTGAGTGCGTGTGAGAGTGAGTGCATGTGAGAGTGAGAGTGTGTGAGAGTGAGTGGGTGGGTGTGAGAGTGAGAGTGTGAGAGAGTGAGTGGGTGCGTGTGAGAGTGAGAGTGAGTGAGTGCGTGTGAGAGTGAGTGGGTGCGTGTGAGAGTGAGTGAGAGTGTGTGAGAGTGAGAGTGTGTGAGAATGAGTGGGTGGGTGTGAGAGTGAGAGTGTGTGAGAGTGAGTGCGTGTGAGAGTGAGTGGGTGGGTGTGAGAGTGAGAGTGTGTGAGAGTGAGTGGGTGGGTGTGAGAGTGAGAGTGTGTGAGAGTGAGTGGGTGGGTGTGAGAGTGAGAGTGTGTGAGAGTGAGAGTGTGTGAGAGTGAGTGCATGTGAGAGTGAGTGCGTGTGAGAGTGAGAGTGTGTGAGAGTGAGTGGGTGGTTGTGAGAGTGAGAGTGTGTGAGAGTGAGTGGGTGCGTGTGAGAGTGAGAGTGAGTGAGAGTGTGTGAGAGTGAGTGTGTGAGAGTGAGTGCTTGTGAGAGTGAGAGTGAGTGGGTGGGCGTGAGAGTGAGAGTGTGTGAGAGTGTGAGAGAGTGAGTGGGTGGGTGTGGGAGTGAGAGTGAGTGCGTGTGAGAGTGAGTGGGTGGGTGTGAGAGTGGAGGTGTTGAGAGTGATGGGTGGGTGAGAGTGAGAGTGTGTGAGAGTGAGAATGTGTGAGAGTGTGTGAGAGTGAGTGGGTTCGTGTGAGAATGAGTGCATGTGAGAGTGAGAGTGTGTGAGAGTGAGTGGGTGGGCGTGAGAGTGTGTGAGAGTGAGTGGGTGGGTGTGAGAGTGAGAGTGTGTGAGAGTGACAGTGTGTGAGAGTGAGTGGGTTCGTGTGAGAGTGAATGCGTGTGAGAGTGAGAGTGTGTGAGAGTGAGTGGGTGGGTGTGAGAGTGAGTGGGTGGGTGTGAGAGTGTGTGAGAGTGAGTGGGTGTGAGAGTGAGTGAGAGTACGTGAGAGTGAATGAGAGTGTGTGAGAGTGAGTGGGTGTGAAAGTGAGAATGTGTGAGAGTGAGTGGGTGAGAGTGAGTGCGTGTGAGAGTGAGTGCGTGTGAGAGTGAGAGTATGTGAGAGTGAGAGTGTGAGAGGGAGAGTGTGTGAGAGTGAGAGTGTGTGAGAGTGAGAGTGTGTGAGAGTGAGTGTGTGTGAGAGTGAGAGTGTGTGAGAGTGAGAGGGAGAGTGTGTGAGAGTGAGAGTGTGTGAGAGTGAGTGGGTGTGAGAGTGAGAGTGTGTGAGAGTGAGTGGGTGCGTGTGAGAGTGAGAGTGAGTGAGAGTGTGTGAGAGTGAGAGTGTGAGAGTGAGAGTGTGTGAGAGTGAGAGTGTGAGAGTGAGAGTGTGTGAGAGTGTGTGAGAGTGAGAGTGTGAGAGTGAGAGTGTGTGAGAGTGAGTGTGTGTGAGAGTGAGAGTGTGTGAGAGTGTGTGAGAGTGAGAGTGTGTGAGAGTGAGAGTGTGTGAGAGTGAGTGTGTGTGAGAGTGAGAGTGTGTGAGAGTGAGTGAGAGTGTGTGAGAGTGAGTGAGAGTGAGTGGGTGTGAGAGTGAGAGTGTGTGAGAGTGAGAGTGTGTGAGAGTGAGAGTGTGAGAGTGAGAGTGTGTGAGAGTGAGTGTGTGTGAGAGTGAGTGGGTGTGAGAGTGAGTGGGTGTGAGAGTGAGTGGGTGTGAGAGTGAGAGTGTGTGAGAGTGAGAGTGAGTGCGTGTGAGAGTGAGAGTGTGTGAGAGTGAGTGGGTGGTTGTGAGAGTGAGAGTGTGTGAGAGTGAGTGGGTGCGTGTGAGAGTGAGAGTGAGTGAGTGAGTGCGTGTGAGAGTGAGTGAGTGCGTGTGAGAGTGAGAGTGAGTGAGAGTGTGTGAGAGTGAGTGCTTGTGAGAGTGAGAGTGAGTGGGTGGGCGTGAGAGTGAGAGTGTGTGAGAGTGTGAGAGAGTGAGTGGGTGGGTGTGGGAGTGAGAGTGAGTGCGTGTGAGAGTGAGTGGGTGGGTGTGAGAGTGAGAGTGTGTGAGAGTGAGTGGGTGGGTGTGAGAGTGAGAGTGTGTGAGAGTGAGAATGTGTGAGAGTGTGTGAGAGTGAGTGGGTTCGTGTGAGAGTGAGTGCATGTGAGAGTGAGAGTGTGTGAGAGTGAGTGGGTGGGTGTGAGAGTGTGTGAGAGTGAGTGGGTGGGTGTGAGAGTGAGAGTGTGTGAGAGTGAGAGTGTGTGAGAGTGAGTGGGTTCGTGTGAGAGTGAATGCGTGTGAGAGTGAGAGTGTGTGAGAGTGAGTGGGTGGGTGTGAGAGTGTGTGAGAGTGAGTGGGTGTGAGAGTGAGTGCGTGTGAGAGTGAGTGAGAGTACGTGAGAGTGAGTGAGAGTGTGTGAGAGTGAGAGTGTGTGAGAGTGAGTGGGTGTGAAAGTGAGAATGTGTGAGAGTGAGTGGGTGAGAGTGAGTGCGTGTGAGAGTGTGCGTGTGAGAGTGAGAGTATGTGAGAGTGAGAGTGTGAGAGTGAGAGTGTGTGAGAGTGAGAGTGTGTGAGAGTGAGAGTGTGTGAGAGTGAGAGTGTGTGAGAGTGAGAGTGTGTGAGAGTGAGTGTGTGAGAGTGAGTGGGTGTGAGAGTGAGAGTGTGTGAGAGTGAGAGTGTGTGAGAGTGAGAGTGTGTGAGAGTGAGAGTGTGTGAGAGTGAGAGTGTGTGAGAGTGAGTGGGTGCGTGTGAGAGTGAGAGTGAGTGAGAGTGTGTGAGAGTGAGAGTGTGAGAGTGAGAGTGGTGAGTGAGAGTGTGAGAGTGAGAGTGTGGAGTGTGTGAGAGTGAGAGTGTGAGAGTGAGAGTGTGTGAGAGTGAGTGTGTGTGAGAGTGAGAGAGTGTGGGAGTGTGTGAGAGTGAGAGTGTGAGAGTGAGAGTGTGTGAGAGTGAGTGTGTGTGAGAGTGAGTGTGTGTGAGAGTGAGAGTGTGTGAGAGTGAGTGAGAGTGTGTGAGAGTGAGAGTGTGTGAGAGTGAGTGGGTGTGAGAGTGAGAGTGTGTGAGAGTGAGAGTGTGTGAGAGTGAGAGTGTGAGAGTGAGAGTGTGTGAGAGTGAGTGTGTGTGAGAGTGAGTGGGTGTGAGAGTGAGTGGGTGTGAGAGTGAGTGGGTGTGAGAGTGAGTGTGTGAGAGTGAGAGTGAGTGGGTGTGAGAGTGAGAGTGTGTGAGAGTGAGAGTGTGTGAGAGTGAGAGTGTGTGAGAGTGAGAGTGTGTGAGAGTGAGGGACATGACCGGGCAGTGCCCCAGCAATGCCAACCTTGGCCGTTACCAAACGCCATTGGATCAGGCCAGAAAAGGCAGCTGTGGAGCCTGCGTTTCACAATGCCTTTGCCATCTGATCCAGAACTCTGCCATTTTTTGGAATATGGCAGCCCTGGTCATTGAGGGCTCGTTCTGAGATTTATCGATAATGCACAGATTTGGGCAGCCCCCTCGCTGGGAGAATCATTTATATCTATGTTGTGATTCGGGAACAGTGGAATTAGAGACAGACACTGCACTTCTCCCAGTCTCGGGCATAGTGACAACCCCTGGAAAACCACAATGGGTTTCTGTTTACCATTGTGAAAATATGAATTAAATATAAAATATGTCCACACGTCTGGACACGTCCACTTGCAATCATCTTGGAAGCTTCCAGAAACCTGTCTCCATGGCTGGAGTAAGAGGGGTGGTGAGGTTGGCAGCCATTTCTGTGGCCCCCTGTGTCCATCCAATCGGAAGATCATCATCATCCACAGAATCGAACAGATTGCAGCGAAGTGTTCCTGACAACCTAAATATTTCCTGACAGACAGCCCCGTCTTCTGTAACATCACCCTGCCCCTACAACCCTCCCTACCTCTGTAACCTCCTCCAGCGCCGACAAGCCTCCCTATCTCTGTAACCTCCTCCAGGCCCTACAACCCTCCCCATCTCTGTAACATCCTCCAGCCCCAACAACCCTCCCTATCTCTGTAACCTCCTCCAGCCCAATAACCCTCCCTATCTCTGTAACCTCCTCCAGCCCCAACAACCCTCCCTATCCGGCTCCTACAACCCACCCTATCTCTGTAACCTCTTCCAACCCCTGCAAACCTCCATCTGTCTGTAACCTGTTTGTCGGGGCTGAAGGAGGTTACAGAGGTAGGGAGGGTTGTAGGGGCTGGAGGAGGTTACAGAGTTAGGGCGAGTTGGAGGGGTGGAGGAAGTTACAGAGATGGGGAGTGTTGTAAGGGCTGGAGGAGGTTACAGAGATAGGGCGGGTTGAGGGGTGGAGGAGGTTACAGAGATAGGGAGGGTTGGAGGGGCTGGAGGTGGTCTCAGAGTTAGGGCGGGTTGGAGGGGCTGGAGAAGGTTACAGAGATAGGGAGGGTTGTAGGGGCTAGAGGAGGTTACAGAGATAGGGAGGGTTGTTGGGGCTGGAGGAGGTTTCAGAGATAGGGCGGGTTGAGGGTTGGAGTAGGTTACAGAGATAGGGAGTGTTGTAAGGGCTGGAGGAGGTTACAGAGATAGGGCGGGTTGAGGGGTGGAGGAGGTTACAGAGATAGGAAGGGTTGGAGGGGCTGGAGGTGGTCTCAGAGTTAGGGCGGGTTAGAGGGGCTGGAGAAGGTTACAGAGATAGGGAGGGTTGTAGGGGCTAGAGGAGGTTACAGAGATAGGGAGGGTTGTCGGGGCTGGAGGAGGTTTCAGAGATAGGGCGGGTTGAGGGTTGGAGTAGGTTACAGAGATAGGGAGGGTTTGTAGGGGCTGGAGGAGGTTACAGAGATAGGGAGGGTTGTAGGGACTGGAGGAGGTTACAGAGATAGGGAGGGTTGTAGGGGCTGGAGGAGGTTACAGAGATGGGGAGGGCTGTCGGGGCTGGAGGATGTTACAGAGATAGGGAGGGTTGTAGGGGCTGGATGAGGTTACAGAGATAGGGAGGGTTGTAGGGGCTGGAGGAGGTTACAGAGAGAGGGAGGGATGTAGGGGCTGGGGGAGGTTACAAAGATAGGAAGGGTTGTAGCTGAGCTTTCGTCTCCAAGGTTTGACCGTTTGCACATTCTCGATCGGGAGTTGTGTCTCGATGGATAGTGACTACCTCCATGAAAGGACAAGATCCCTCAGCACTGAGTAACCGGTGCTTTGGCTGCCCCCCCCCCCCCCCCCCCCCCAAGCTGTCATGTAAGGTGGGACACCCTAAAGTCAACACCCCTGCATGTAACCCAGGTGGGAGGGGGTTGGGGGGGGGGGGGGGGGGCGCGGCTCTGCTTAGCCTGTGTTCCTTCGCCCTCTGCAAGGGGGGTTGGTGTATGTGTTCCCCTACTCAGCCAATGGTGCAGGGAAACCATTAGCAATCACAGAATGGGGACGGCAGTGCACCCAAAGGGTTAACTGCGCAGTGACAATCGGTGGCATTCACACACACAAGGATGCTGCCAGGAACTGATGGTCTGAGTTATAAGGAGAGGCTGGATAGACTGGGACTTTTTCCCTGGAGCGTAGGAGGCTGAGGGGTGATCTTATAGAGGTCTATAAAATAATGGGGAGCATCGATAAGGTAGATAATCAACAACTTTTCCCAAAGGTAGAGGAGCCTAGAGCCAGAGGGCTGGGGAGAAATACAAAAGAGATCAGAGGGGAAATGTCTTCACACAGAGGGTGGTGAGTGTCTGGAATGAGCTGCCAGAGGCAGTGGTACAGGCCGGTACAATTCTGTCTTTAAAACCAATTGTTCAGTTCCATGGGCAGGATGGGTATAGAGGGATATGGGGCCAAATGTGGGCAGGTGGGACTAGCTTAGTGATAGAATCTGGGCAGCATGGACAAGATGGGCCGAAGGGCCTGTTTCCATGCTGTAAACATCCATGACTCGGTGGTGAGTTTGTCGGCATAATTGGCTTCGCTGTCAGACGAACGGAATGTTAATTGACTTGTAGCTGAACGATCTCAGCTGATGAGGAATGTTCATTGCTGACGTGCTTCTCCATTAGAGCTGATTTGCTCAGTAATGATCTCGCAGGCAACACCCCGCCCACATCATTCAGCGGGTGGTTACAACATCCACCCAGCACACTAGGCCAGGCGCCCCTTCCCAGTGTCATGGTTGAGACTTGGCATTCGTCCCTTTCTGGCTCTGAGCCCTCCCTGCTTTTGGGGCCACTCTTACCCCCTCCTTTCAGACCCAGGCTGTTGTCCCTTTGCCCTGGCTCCATTGCCACAGCAGCTCCTCAACTTTCAGACCCTGAGCTCTCAGCATTCGCCCCAGTGCACTGGCCCCTTCTGCGTCCGGCCCCTCTGCCTGTTGTCCCCCTTCTATCTGCTGCTTCCTCTACCTGTTGCTCCATCTCTCTCTATAATAATCACAGGAGACCTGAGATGGTTTAAACTCAAAGGTTTATTCCGTAAAAGGCCGCAATGCAGCAGGCAGAACACCCAGTGACAGCCGGGATCACCCAGAGATGCCGCATCCCATCCTGGTCGGCTTTTTTATCTGTTTGATAATGACCCCCGCTGTCAGGCCTCCGCCCCTTAGAGATGGGACCTCGAATTCCACGGGCTCCATGGGGAGGTCGATATAGGGCCCCTGTACCTTGGCAACCGGAGTCGTCGTCGTGCCTGCGATGGCCAGCGGTTCTCCCGCGGATGTTGCCAAATGTGCTTTAGTGTCTCTGAGGTCCAGGCATTGGATCTGTATCGACTTTCTGGTACATTTTCTGCCCTACAACCGAGACAACACCCTTTAGTGGGTGGCCGTTAAACTGGACAGTGATTTTGATGGGGGCTAGTATTGGTGTGGCAATGCATTTGATAGAATTTATAGTGCAGAAGGAGGCTATTTGGCCCATCAAGTCTGCACCGGCCCTTGGAAAGAGCACCCGACCCAAGCCCACACCCCCACCCTATCCCCACCCTATCCCCACAAACTCATGTAACCCCCTTTTTGTTTTGGTCACTTAGGGAAATTTAGCTTAGTCAATCCACCTAACCTGCACGTCTTTGGACTGTGGGAGGAAACCGGAGCACCCGGAGGAAACCCACGCACACACGGGGAGAACGTGCAGACTCTGCACAGATAGTGACCCAAGCGGGAATCGAACCTGGGACCCTGGCGCTGTGAAGCAACAGTGCGAACGACTGTGCTACCGTGCTGCCGTTGCATGCGCTCGCCCTCCTCGGGTTGTGCTGGGGTAAGCCCCTGGCTCGGGGTGCGCATGTCCTCTGACCGGGGTGACGCGCTTGCTGGCGGTTCAGATGTTCCTGGTCTGCACGGGTCCTCGGAGCAGAGGGGCAGCATTGACGTGAGACATCCTGCTGCAGAGGAGATGTCTCGACGGGCTGTAGAGGCCCTTGACAGGAAGTCCAGGATCGCAGCCTGCGGTTCTGTCTCTCCTCGTCACCAATATCAAATTCACAGCCATCCGGAGAAGGTGTAAAGGCAAAGATTTATTCGGCAAAGAAATGCAAAGCCACAAAGCAGCGAGCAGCACACTCAGTCACAGCTGGGATCATCCGGAGTTGCTGGTTCTAATCCGGACCGGCATACACCTGTCTGATTTTAACGAGCCCCGTGGTGAGGCCTCTGTCCCTGAGCGGGGGAACTCGTATTCCATGGGCCTCATGGGAGATCAATCTAGACATCCCCATGGGTCTCGTGGGGGTTGTTACACACCCTTTTCTATAGGCCTCCGAAAAGTTCCAGAGATGTAGAGGAAAGGATTGCAAAGATGATTCTGGATAGGAGCAAAAGTAACAGGGTAGTTGATATGGAGGACTTTAACTTTCCAAATATTGACTGGAAACGCTGTAGTTCGAGTACTTTAGATGGATCCGTTTTTGTCCAATGTGTGCAGGAGGGTTTCCTGATGCAGTTTGTAGATAGGCCAACAAGAGGCGAGGCCGTATTGGATTTGGTACTGGGTAATGAGCCAGGACAGGTGTTAGATTTGGAGGTAGGTGAGCATTTTGGTGATAGTGACCACAATTCGAGTACGTTTACTTTAGTGATGGAAAGGGATAGGTATAAACCGCAGGGCAAGAGGTATTGCTGGGGGAAAGGCAATTATGATGCGATGAGGCAAGACTTAGGATGCATCGCCTGGAGAGGAAAACTGCAGGGGATGGACACAATGGAAATGTGGAGCATGTTCAAGGAACAGCTACTGTGTGTCCTTGATAAGTATGTACCTGTTAGGCAGGGAGGAAGTGGTCGAGTGAGGGAACCATGGGTTACTAAAGCAGTTGAATCACTTGTCAAGAGGAAGAAGGAGGCTTATGTGAAGATAGATAGATAGAACAGTACAGCACAGAACAGGCCCTTCGGCCCTCGATGTTGTGCCGAGCCATGATCACCCTACTCAAACCCACGTAACCACCCTATACCCGTAACCCAATAACCCCCCCTTAACCTTACTTTATTAGGACACTACGGGCAATTTAGCATGGCCAATCCACCTAACCCGCACATCTTTGGACTGTGGGAGGAAACCGGAGCACCCAGAGGAAACCCACACACACACGGGGAGGACGTGCAGACTCCGCACAGACAGTGACCCAGCCGGGAATCGAACCTGGGACCCTGGAGCTGTGAAGCATTTATGCTAACCACCATGCTACCGTGCTGCCCAGATGAGACGTGATGGTTCAGTTGGGTCACTTGAGAGTTACAAGATAGCTAGGAAGGCTCTAAAGAGAGAGCTAAGAAGAGCCAAGCGAGGACATGAGAAGTCTTTGGCAGGTAGGATCAAGGATAACCCTAAAGCTTTCTATAGGTATGTCAGGAATAAAAGAATGACTAAGGTAAGAGTAGGGCCAGTCAAGGACAGTGGTGGGAAGTTGTGCGTAGAGTCCGAGGAGATAGGAGAGGTGCTAAATGAGTATTTTTCGTCAGTATTCACACAGGAAAAAGACAAAGTTGTCGAGGAGAATACTGAGATACAGGCTACTAGACTAGAAGGGCTTGAGGTTCATAAGGAGGAGGTGTTAGCGATTCTGGAAAGTATGAAAATAGATAAGTCCCCTGGGCCGGATGGGATTTATCCTAGGATTCTCTGGGAAGCTAGGGAGGAGATTGCTGAGCCTTTGGCTTTGATCTTTAAGTCATCTTTGTCTACAGGAATAGTGCCAGAGGACTGGAGGATAGCAAATGTTGTCCCCTTGTACGAGAAGGGGAGTAGAGATAACCCCGGTAACTATAGACCAGTGAGCCTTACTTCTGTTGTGGGAAAAGTCTTGGAAAGGTTTATAAGAGATAGGATGTATAATCATCTGGAAAGGAATAATTTGATTAGAGATAGTCAACATGGTTTTGTGAAGGGTAGGTCATGCCTCACAAACCTCATTGAGTTCTTCGAGAAGGTGACCAAACAGGTGGATGAGGGTAAAGCAGTTGATGTGGTGTATATGGATTTCAGTAAAGCGTTTGATAAGGTTCCCCACGGTCGGCTATTACAGAAAATACAGAGGCATGGGATTCAGGGTGATTTAGCAGTTTGGATCAGAAATTGACTCGCTGATAGAAGACAAAGAGTGGTAGTTGATGGGAAATGCTCTGACTGGTGTCCAGTTACTAGTGGTGTGCCACAAGGATCTGTTTTGGGGCCGTTGCTGTTTGTCATTTTTATAAATGACCTGGAAGAGGGCGTAGAAGGATGGGTGAGTAAATTTGCAGATGACACTAAAGTCGGTGGAGTTGTGGACAGTGCAGAAGGATGTTACAAGTTACAGAGGGACATAGATAAGTTGCAGAGCTGGGCTGACAGGTGGCAAATGGAGTTTAATGCAGAAAAGTGTGAGGTGATTCATTTTGGAAGGAATAACAGAAGGCAGA
>NC_052151.1:199345325-199385325 GCF_902713615.1 Scyliorhinus canicula
CCGCGCCTGCCTGACCGCGCCTGCCACACCGCGCCTGCCTGACCGCGCCTGCCACACCGCGCCTGCCTGACCGCGCCTGCCTGACCGCGCCTGCCACACCGCGCCTGCCTGACCGTGCCTGCCACACCGCGCCTGCCTGACCGCGCCTGCCTGACCGCGCCTGCCACACCGCGCCTGCCTGACCGCGCCTGCTGAACGGCCCTGCCTGACCGCGCCTGCCTGACCGCGCCTGCCACACCGCGCCTGCCTGACCGCGCCTGCCTGACCGCGCCTGCCACACCGCGCCTGCCACACCGTGCCTGCCACACCGTGCCTGCCTGGACCGCGCCTCTGCCTGACCGTGCCTGCCACACCGCGCCTGCCACACCGTGCCTGGCACACCGCGCCTGCCACACCGTGCCTGCCTGACCGCGCCTGCCACACCGCGCCTGCCACACCGTGCCTGCCACACCGCGCCTGCCACACCGCGCCTGCCACACCGCGCCTGCCACACCGTGCCTGCCACACCGCGCCCTGCCTGACCGCGCCTGCCTGACCGCGCTGCCACACCGCCGCCTGCCACAACCCGGACCTGCCACCACCGTGCCTGCCTGACCGCGCCTGCCTGACCGTGCCTGCCACACCGCGCCTGCCACACCGTGCCTGCCTGCCACACCGTGCCTGCCACACTGCGCCTGCCACACCGTGCCTGCCACACCGCGCCTGCCACACTGCGCCTGCCTGACCGCGCCTGCCTGACCGCGCCTGCCACACCGCGCCTGCCACACCGCGCCTGCCACACCGCGCCTGCCACACCGCGCCTGCCACACCGTGCCTGCCACACCGCGCCTGCCACACCGCGCCTGCCACACCGCGCCTGCCTGACCGTGCCTGCCACACTGCGCCTGCCTGACCGTGCCTGCCACACCGCGACTGCCTGACCGTGCCTGCCTGACCGTGCCTGCCACACCGCGCCTGCCTGACCGTGCCTGCCACACTGCGCCTGCCTGACCGTGCCTGCCTGACCGTGCCTGCCACACCGCGCCTGCCTGACCGCGCCTGCCTGACCGCGCCTGCCACACCGCGCCTGCCACACCGCGCCTGCCACACCGCGCCTGCCACACCGCGCCTGCCTGACCGTGCCTGCCACACCGCGCCTGCCTGACCCGCGCCTGCCTGACCGCGCCTGCCACACCGCGCCTGCCACACCGTGCCTGCCACACCGTGCCTGCCTGACCGCGCCTGCCTGACCGTGCCTGCCACACCGCGCCTGCCACACCGTGCCTGCCACACCGCGCCTGCCACACCGTGCCTGCCTGACCGCGCCTGCCACACCGCGCCTGCCACACCGTGCCTGCCTGACCGTGCCTGCCACACCGCGCCTGCCACACCGCGCCTGCCACACCGCGCCTGCCCACACCGTGCCTGCCACACCGCGCCTGCCTGACCGCGCCTGCCACACCGCGCCTGCCACACCGCGCCTGCCACACCGTGCCTGCCACACCGTGCCTGCCTGACCGCGCCTGCCTGACCGTGCCTGCCACACCGCGCCTGCCACACCGTGCCTGCCTGCCACACCGTGCCTGCCACACCGCGCCTGCCACACCGTGCCTGCCACACCGCGCCTGCCACACTGCGCCTGCCTGACCGCGCCTGCCTGACCGCGCCTGCCACACCGCGCCTGCCACACCGTGCCTGCCACACCGCGCCTGCCTGCCACACCGCGCCTGCCACACCGCGCCTGCCTGCCACACCGCGCCTGCCACACCGCGCCTGCCACACCGCGCCTGCCTGACCGTGCCTGCCTGACCGTGCCTGCCACACTGCGCCTGCCTGACCGTGCCTGCCTGGCCGTGCCTGCCACACTGCGCCTGCCTGACCGTGCCTGCCTGGCCGTGCCTGCCACACTGCGCCTGCCTGACCGTGCCTGCCTGGCCGTGCCTGCCACACTGCGCCTGCCTGACCGTGCCTGCCTGGCCGTGCCTGCCACACTGCGCCTGCCTGACCGCTTCCTCAGAGATTGGGCTGCCATTTTGAAAGGTGCCCCGATCTCTAAGTGAGCTTGAGGGTTCCCCACACCGCACCCACCGGCAATGTCACACCCCCCCCCACGTACAGAGCCATCACCCCACATCATCAAAGTGTGGACGCCAAGCTATGGGGTACCCGGACCCTTCCCTCTTAAAGTCCTTCTTACAGACCAGCCCCCTTTCCTAGGATGTCCACCCTTCCAGTCCCCCACCCTCTCAGAGGCCCTTTCTTGCCGGCCCGCAAACCCCCAACCTTCAGACCCCCTCCATTTGCCTTTCATCACCATGGCCCCCTCAGGGCCTGACCCATGGCTGTGGCACACTGGCAGTGCTCCTGCCAGCTTGGCAGTGCCAAGGTGCCTTCTTTCCAGAAGGAGGCCCAGGGAACTACCTTGCATTGTTCCTGACCACCCAGGGGCCTCCGATGGTCTGGGAGACCCCACAGGGGAGTCGTTCCGCCTGCTCTATGTTTGTGTGGAACAGGACTGAACTTGGTGAGGCTGGGGACTCCCTGGTCTCCAGAGGCCGCTCGATCCTGGCTGAGCTCACTGAAGGTTTAAAACCTGCTGAAGCAAGCGGGGCTTGGCGTGGGCCGTACCCGTGCCAACTTAACTGGTGTCTCCCTTTCTGGCTCGTCCGGCTTTATCGCTCTCCAGGCCGGAAGAGACAGAAAGGGCAAACTATTAGGCAGTCGGACGCTTGCAGCACATGGGATGGAGAGCTGGTCATGGCAGCCAGTATGGTTCACAGGGAGACAGAGAGAGTGAGTGAGAGACAGAGAGTGAGTCAGAGACAGAGAGTGAAAGACTGAGAATGAGAGGTATAGCCGAAAATACTCCGATCTCCTATTCGTGGCCACACTCGCCACCGGGGCCTCATACAACAGCCTCACCCAACTGACAAACCCCTCCCCAAACCCAAACCTTCCCAGCACCTCCCACAAGTACCCCCACTCAACCCTATCAAAGGCCTTCTCCGCATCTAGCGCCACCACTTTCTCCGCCTCCCCTTCTACCGCCGGCATCATTATAACATTCAAAAGCCTCCGTATGTTAGTATTCAACTGCCTGCCTTTCACAAACCCCATTTGATCCTCGTGGATAACCTGCGGCACACAGTCCTCTATCCTCGTGGCTAAAATCTTCGGCAACAACTTGGCGTCCACATTTAACAGTGAGATCGGCCTGTATGACCCACACTGCAGGGGCTCCTTGTCCCGCTTAAGGATCAAGGAAATCAGTGCCCGAGACATCGTCGGAGGCAAAGCCGCTCCTTCCCCTGCCCCGCTGAAGGTCCTAACCAACAGTGGGCCCAGCAGGTCTGCATACATTTTATAGAATTCGACAAGGAACCCATCCGGCCCCGGCGCCTTCCCCGACTGCATGTTCCCTATCCCTTTGCCCAACTCCTCCAGCTCAACCGCCGCCCCCAGTCCCTCCACCTGCCCCTCCTCCACCCTCGGGAAACTCAGCCGGTCCAGAAAACGCCCCATCCCCCCCCCCCCCCCCCTCCTCCAGTGGGGGCTTGGACCGATACAGTTCCTCATAGAAGTCCCTGAAGACCCCATTGATGTCTACCCCCCTTCGCACCACATTTCCTCCCCGATCCTTAACTCCACCAATCTCCCTGGCCGCATCCCGCTTACGGAGCTGATGCGCCAGCATCCTGCTCGCCTTCTCCCCATATTCATACACCGCCCCCTGTGCCTTCCTCCACTGAGCTTCCGCCTTTCTGGTGGTCAGCAAGTCAAACTCAGCCTGGAGGACTACGCCGCTCCCTCAGCAATCCCTCCGCGGGGCCTCCGCGTATCTCCTGTCCACCCTCACCATCTCCCCTACCAATCTCTCCCTTTCTCTCTGCTCCCCTCTCTCCCTGTGGGCCCGAATGGAGATCAACTCCCCCCTAACCACCGCCTTCAGCGCCTCCCAGACCGTCCCCACTCGGACCTCCCCATTGTCATTGGCCTCCAGGTACCTCTCGATACATCCTCGAACCCGTCTCCCCTCACCTCCTCGTCCGCCAGCAGCCCCACCTCCAAGCGCCAAAGCGGGCGCTGGTCTCTCTCCTCCCCCAGCTCGAGGTCCACCCAGTGCGGGGCATGGTCGGAAATGGCTATCGCCGAATGCTCAGCATCCTCCACCCTCACAATCAGCGCCCTACTCATAACAAAGAAGTCGATCCGGGAATAGGCCTTATGCACATGGGAGAAGTATGAAAATTCCTTGGCCCTCGGCCTCGCAAACCTCCATGGATCCACCTCTCCCATCTGGTCCATAAACCCCCTCAGCACCTTAGCCGCCGCTGGCCTCCTCCCCGTCCTGGATCTGGATCGATCCAGTGGCGGATCCAGCACCGTGTTGAAACGCCCCCCCCCCCCATTATCAGCCCCCCCCCCCCCCCCCCCCCACCCCCCCATTATCAGACCCCCCCCGCCTCCAAATCTGGAATCCGGCCCAACATGCACCGCATGAAACCCGCATCATCCCAATTCGGGGTATATACATTGACCAACACCACCCGCTCCCCCTGCAGCTTGCCACTTGCCATCACATACAACCTACGGCCTCCTCATCAGTGCCCTCTAACGGTTCTCCAGATCTTCCACCTTCTCCTGAAGCCGCTTCTCAGCCCTCCCAACAAGGTCAGCTGCTCCTCCTACTCCCTCACCGTCTCCTTCACCTTCTGGATGGCCTGGCTTTGAGTCTTCAGCCTCAGCTCCACGCGGTCGATCCCCGCCTTTAGCGGGTCCTCCAGAGACTCCTTTCTCTGCTGAGTGAACAACTCATTCAAGAGGTCCACCAGCTGCTCGATCATCCATTGAGACGGTAGAGCTGACCTCTTGCCCTCCGCCATCTCCCCCTGTGTCACAGGAAAAATTTCTTGCTCCGACCGTTCCTTTTGACTCAAACCACTTGTGGTCCACGAGTCCATCCAGCGGTGGAATATACTCTTCCTCCACCACTCCTGCGTCTTTTCCCATCAAAACATCCACCCATTAATCGTAGAAAAGGACCAAAGAAATTGCACAAGTGGGCGACCATGGCTGGTTCCGCAACTGGAACTCAAACCCCTGTCTTCTAAAAAAATTTTTTTTCGAGTATCCAATTATTTTTTTCCAATTAAGGGGCAATTTAGCGTGGCCAATCCACCTAGCCTGCACATCTTCGGATTGTTGGGGTGAAACCCACGCAAACACAGGGAGAATGTGTAAACTCCACACGGACAGTGACCCAGAGCCGAGATCAAACCTGGGACCTTGGTGCCGTGAGGCAGCAGGGCTAACCACTGCGTCACCATGCAACCACCTTCTTTTAATAGATATTAAGGTAGATAAGTTTCCTGGGCCGGATGGGATTTACCCCAGAATACTGAGGGAAGCAAGGGAGGAAATTGCTGAGGCCTTGACTGACATCATAGAACATAGAACAGTACAGCACAGAACAGGCCCTTCGGCCCTCGATGTTGTGCCGAGCAATGATCACCCTACTTAAACCCACGTAACCCGTATACCCGTAACCCAACAATCCCCCTATTAACCTTACACTACGGGCAATTTAGCATGGCCAATCCACCTAACCCGCACATCTTTGGACTGTGGGAGGAAACCGGAGCACCCGGAGGAAACCCACGCACACACGGGGAGGACGTGCAGACTCCACACAGACAGTGACCCAGCCGGGAATCGAACCTGGGACCCTGGAGCTGTGAAGCATTGATGCTAACCACCATGCTACCGTGAGGCCCCAAACATCTTCCATCCTCATTGGCTACAGGTGAGATCCCAGAGGACTGGAGAATAGCTAATGTGGTACTGCTGTTTAAGAAAGGTAGCAAGGATAATCCAGGAAACTATAGGCCGGTGAGCCTCACGTTGGTAGTCGGTAAATTATTGGAGAGAATTCTCAGAGTCAGGATTTATACCCATTTTGAAACAAATGGACTCATTAGCGAGAGGCAGCATGGTTTTGTGAAGGGGAGATCGTGCTTCACTCGCTTGATGGAGTTTTTTGAGGAGGTGACAAAGATGATCGATGAGGGGAGGGCGGTGGATGTTGTTTACATGGACTTCAGTAAGGCCTTTGACAAGGTGCCTCATGGCAGACTGGTACAAAAGGTGAAGTCACAGACTCAGCCTAATGCAGCTAAAGGTGGCACATAGAGCCCACATAGAGCCCACTTAACAAGAATGTTGGAAAAGGTTATAAGAGATAGGGTTTATAATCATCTTGAAAAGAACAAGTTGATTAGCGATACTCAACACGGTTTTGTGAAGGGTAGGTCATGTCTCACAAACCTTATTGAGTTTTTTGAGAAGGTGACCAAACAGGTGGATCAGGGTAAAGCTGTTGATGTGGTGTATATGGATTTCAGTAAGGCGTTTGATAAGGTTCCCCACGGTAGGCTATTGCAGAAAATAAGGAAGTATGGAATTGAAGGTGATTTAGCGGTTTGGATCAGTAATTGGCTAGCTGAAAGAAGACAGAGGGTGGTGGTTGATGGCAAATGTTCATCCTGGAGTTCAGTTACTAGTGGTGTACCGCAAGGATCTGTTTTGGGGCCACTGCTGTTTGTCATTTTTATAAATGACCTGGAAGAGGGTGTAGAAGGATGGGTTAGTAAATTTGCAGATGACACGAAGGTCGGTGGAGTTGTGGATAGTGCTGAAGGATGTTATAGGATACAGAGGGACATAGATAAGCTGCAGAGCTGGGCTGAGAGGTGGCAGATGGAGTTTAATGCGGAAAAGTGTGAGGTGGTTCACTTTGGAAGGAGTAACAGGAATGCAGAGTACTGGGCTAATGGCAAGATTCTTGGTAGTGTAGATGAACAGAGAGATCTCGGCATCCAGGTACATAAATCCCTGAAAGTTGCCACCCAGGTTAATAGGGCTGTTAAGAAGGCATATGGTGTGCTAGCCTTTATAAGCAGGGGGATTGAGTTTCGGAACCACAAGGTCATGCTGCAGCTGTACATAACTCTGGTGCGGCCACACCTGGAGTACTGCGTGCAGTTCTGGTCACCACATTATAGGAAGGATGTGGAAGCTTTGGAAAGGGTTCAGAGGAGATTTACTAGGATGTTGCCTGGTATGGAGGGAAGGTCTTACGAGGAAAGGCTCAGGGAATTGAGGTTGTTTTCGTTAGAGAGGAGAAGGCTGAGAGGTGACTTAATAGAGACATATAAGATAGTCAGAGGGTTAGATAGGGTGGACAGTGAGAGTCTTTTTCCTCGGATGGTGATGACCAACACGAGGGGACATAGCTTTAAATTGAGGGGTGAGAGATACAGGACAGATGTCAGAGGCAGTTTCTTTACTCAGAGAGTAGTAGGGGTGTGGAACGCCCTGCCTGCAATAGTAGTAGACTCGCCAACTTTAAGGGCATTTAAGTGGTCACTGGATAGACATATGGATGAAAATGGAATAGTGTAGGTCAGATAGGCTTCAGATGGTTTCACAGGTCGGCGCAACATCGAGGGCCGAAGGGCCCGTACTGCGCTGTAGTGTTCTATGTTCTATGTTCTAACCCGAATCAGTAGGTTTTTCCCGGCGGTGGAGGACTGATATGAATGGTGCCAAGGAGGCCCGGCCAACCACACCCCCATGTTCTGGTCTTGCCCCAGACTTGCTGGGTACTGAACAGCCTTCTTCGAGGCTATGTCCAAAGTGGTGGGGATGAGGGTGGAGCCATGCCCTAAAGTGGAGGTCTTCGGGGTATCAGACCAGCCAGATCTATTCCTGGGGAGGAGGGCGGACGCCCTTGCCTTTGTCTCCCTGATCGCCCGCCGTAGAATCCTGCTCAAATTGGCGATCAGCAGCACCGCCCAAAGCTGCAGACTGGCTGTCCGACCTCTCAGAATCTCTCCAAATGGAGAGAATCAAATTGGCCATCCGAGGGTCGGAAGAGGGTTTCCACAAAACATGGGAGCCATTCACCTGACTGTTCCCAGACCTGTTTGTAGCCAGAAACCAAACAAACAAATAAACAATTATCCAGGAGCCAGGGGAAAGCAGCGAAGACATCATAGAAGAGAGGGAAGGGAGGGAGGACCTGGCGGAGGGTTGGGGGGGGGGGGGGGGGGGCACAAGAGGAAGTAGCCAAACCCAGCAGGAAAGAAGGGGGGGGGGAGTAGCAGAGAAGAAGGGGGTGGGAAGGAAGGGGGAGGGGTGGGGGAGAAGGGTGGTGTGGAGGGGGGGGGGAAAGGGGGAGTGAAGGGGGAGGGGGAAAGGGGGGAGTGAAGGGAAGGAGGAAAGGGGTGATGTGAAGGGGAGGGGGGAAAGGGTGGTGTGAAGGGGAGGGGGAAAGGGGGGAGTGAAGGGAGGGGGAAAAGGGTGGTGTGAAGTGGAGGGGGGAAAGGGGGGACTGAAGGGGAGGGGGAAAGGGGGAGTGAAGGGGAATGGGGTGAAGGGGAGGGGGGAAAGGGGGGAGTGAAGGGGAGGGGGAAAGGGGGGAGTGAAGGGGAGGGGAGAAAGGGGGGAGTGAAGGGGAGGGGGTAAGGGGGGTGAAGGGGAGGGGGGGTGAAGGGGAGGGGGGAAAGGGGGAGTGAAGGGGGAAAATGGTGATGTGAAGGGGAGGGGGAAAGCGGGGAGTAAAGGGGAGGGGGGAAAGGGGGGAGTGAAGGGGAGGGGGAAGGGGGTGAAGGGGGATGAAGTGGAGGGGGAAGGGGGTGAAGGGGGATGAAGGGGAGGGGGGAAGGGGGAGTGAAGGGGCAAAGGGTGATGTGAAGGGGAGGGGGGAAGGGGGAGTGAAGAGGAGGGGGGAAAGGGGGAGTGAAGGGGAGGGGGGAAGGGGGGTGAAGAGGAGGGGGGAAAGGGGGGAGTGAAGGGGAGGGGGAAGGGGGGGTGAAGGGGAGGGGGAAAGGGGGAGTGAAGGGGAAAAGGGTGATGTGAAGGGGAGGGGGTAAGGGGGAGTGAAGGGGAGGGGGGAAAGGGGGGAGTGAAGGGGAGGGGGTAAGGGGGGTGAAGGGGAGGGGGGTGAAGGGGAGGGGGGAAAGGGGGAGTGAAGGGGAGGGGGAAAGGGGGGTGAAGGGGAAGGGGGAAAGGGGGAGTGAAGGGGGAAAATGGTGATGTGAAGGGGAGGGGGAAAGCGGGGAGTAAAGGGGAGGGGGGAAAGGGGGGAGTGAAGGGGAGGGGGAAGGGGGTGAAGGGGGATGAAGTGGAGGGGGAAGGGGGTGAAGGGGGATGAAGGGGAGTGGGGAAGGGGGAGTGAAGGGGGCAAAGGGTGATGTGAAGGGGAGGGGGGAAGGGGGAGTGAAGGGGAGGGGGAAAGGGGGAGTGAAGGGGAGGGGGAAGGGGGGTGAAGAGGAGGGGGGAAAGGGGGGAGTGAAGGGGAGGGGGAAGGGGGGTGAAGGGGAGGGGGAAAGGGGGAGTGAAGGGGAAAAGGGTGATGTGAAGGGGAGGGGGTAAGGGGGAGTGAAGGGGAGGGGGGAAAGTGGGGAGTGAAGGGGAGGGGGAAGGGGGTGAAGGGGAGGGGGAAAAGGGGAGTGAAGGGGCAAAGGGTGATGTGAAGGGGAGGGGGGAAAGGGGGAGTGAAGGGGAGGGGGGAAGGGGGGTGAAGGGGAGGGGGGAAAGGGGGAGTGAAGGGGGCAAAATGTGATGTGAAGGGGAGGGGGGAAGGGGAGTGAAGGGGAGGGGGGAAAGGGGGAGTGAAGGGGAAGGGGGGGTGAAGGGGAGGGGGAAAGGGGAGAGTGAAGGGGAAGGGGGGTGAAGGGGAGGGGGAAAGGGGGGAGTGATGGGAGGGGGGAAGGGGGGAGTGAAGGGGAGGGGGAAAGGGGGAGTGAAGGGGAGGGGGGAAAGGGGGAGTGAAGGGGAGGGGGAAAGGGGGAGTGAAGGGGATGGGGGAAAGGGGAGAGTGAAAGGGAGGGGGAAAAGGGGAGGGGGAAAAGGGGGAGTGAAGGGGAGGGGGAAAAGGGGGAAGTGAAGGGGAGGGGGAAAAGGGGAAAGTGAAGGGGAGGGGGAAAAGGGGGAAGTGAAGGGGAGGGGGAAAAGGGGGAAGTGAAGGGGAGGGGGAAAGGGGGAGGGGGAAAGGGAGTGAAGTGGGAGGGGAAAGGGTGGGTGAAGGGGAGGTGAAGGGGAGGGGCAAAAAGGGGGGAGTGAAGGGGAGGGGGAAAGGGGGGAGTGAAGGGGGAGGGGGAAAAGGGAGTGAAGTGGGAGGGGGAAAAGGGAGTGAAGTGGGAGGGGGAAAGGGGGAGTGAAGGGGAGGGGCAAAAAGGGGGGAGTGAAGGGGGAGGGGGAAAACAGGTGAGTGAAGGGGGGAGGGGTAGGGGGTTGGATTGTTTATTGTCACATGTACCAAGTTACAGTGAAAAGTATTTTTCTGCGAGCAGCTCAACAGATGATTAAGGATATGAAAAGAAAAGAAAAGAAAATACTTAATAGGGCAACACAAGGAAAACGACCACAAAAAGCACGGCAAGGCGAAAGACTGAAAGAAAGAACGGGAAGGAGGAACGAATGGCCGATGTTAATGCAAATGGACAAAAATATAAAATAAAAAAATGACCAAAAGATGTAAATATTATTCGGCCACGACCCAGGTGCCCCTTCCACCCAGTTTTGTTTTGTAAAAACAAGAGAAGGTGGTGTTCCACAGGGATCGGTGCTGGGTCCTCTGTTGTTTGTAGTATACATAAACGATTTGGAGGGAAATGTAGCCTGTCTGATTAGTAAGTTTGTGGATGACACCAAGGTTGGTGGAGTGGCAGATAGTGTGGAGGATTGTCAGAGGTTACAGCAGGACGTAGATAGGTTGGAGACTTGGGCAGAGAAATGGCAAATGGCGTTCAATCCGGACAAATGTGAAGTAATGCATTTTGGTGGGTCCAACAAAGAGGGGAAATATACCGTAAATGGCAAAACTCTGAGGAATATAGGAAGTCAGAGAGATCTGGGCATGCAGGTCCGCAGATAGAACATAGAACATAGAACAGTACAGCACAGAACAGGCCCTTCGGCCCTCAATGTTGTGCCGAGCCATGATCACCCTACTCAAACCCACGTATCCACCCTATACCCGTAACCCAACAACCCCCCCTTAACCTTACTTTTATTAGGACACGACGGGCAATTTAGCATGGCCAATCCACCTAACCCGCACATCTTTGGACTGTGGGAGGAAACCGGAGCACCCGGAGGAAACCCACGCACACAGGGGGAGGACGTGCAGACTCCACACAGACAGTGACCCAGCCGGGAATCGAACCTGGGACCCTGGAGCTGTGAAGCATTTATGCTAACCACCATGCTACCCTGCTGCCCCATCTTTGAAGGCAGCAACACAAGTGGACAAGGTAGTCAAGAAAGCGTGCGGAATGCTTGCATTCATTTGACAGGGCATTGAGTATAAAAACTGGCAAATCATGCTACAGTTGTATAGAACCTTGGTAAGGACGCACTTGGAATATTGCGCACAATTCTGGTTGCCACAGAGAGGGTACATGTGGGCAATGTGGTCGATTTAATATATCTGGATTCTCAAAAGGTTGTCGGTAAGGTATTATGTAGGACTTTAGCATTTATTGCCCATCCCTAATTTCCCTTCAACTGAGTGGTTTGCCAAGCCATTTCAGAGGGCGGTTAAGAGTAAACTAGATTGTTGTGTGTGGGCTGGGACCGGGTAAGCCAGGACATGAAGGCCAGACCAGATAATGATGGTAGATTACATTCCCTAAGGGAGACATTAGTGAACCAGATGGGTTTTACGACAATCAATGATAGATTTCATGGTTATCATTGGACTTTTAATTCCAGATTCTAATTGAAGTTAAATCAAGTGGTGAGGTTTCAGGAGAAATGGGAGGAGGAATTGGTGGGGGAGTGGGGGAGTGGGGGGGGGGGGGGGGCTGGGGGAGAGGATGGGGAGTGTGGGGTGAGGCGATGCACAGGGTGAATTCGACCTCCTCATGTGCGAGGATGAGGTTGATACAGTTTAAGGTGGTGCATAGGGTGCACATGACTCGGGCGAGGATGAATGGGTTCTTCCAGGGAGTGGCAGTCAAGTGTGAGAAGTGTGGGCGAGGGCCAGCGAACTACTTACATATGTTCTGGGGGGGGGTTATGAGAAGTTGGAGAGGTACTGGGAGGGAGTGTTCAGGACGCTAGCAAAGATTGTGGGGGTAGAGGTTCGGGTTGGTCCCAATGTGGCGATTTTTGCGGTGTTGGAAAATGCTGATGGAGGGGAGGAAGGCCGATGCGGTGGCTTTCGCCTCTCTAGTTTCCCGGTGAGGGATTTTGCTGGAATGGTGTTCGACAACGCCACGGGGGTGGCGGCCTGGCTGGGCGACCTATACCACTTCCTCCAGTTGGAGAAGACTAAGTTTGAATTGAGGGAATCAGCGGAGGGCTTTGAGACACCGCGGGGACTGTTCATGACCATATTTGAGGAACTGTCCGTCGTGGGGGGGGGACAAAGGGTGAAAAGGGGGAAAAAAAACAAGTGTAAATTAAATTGTAAGAAAGGGAGAATGTTCTCTGGCTTATTTATGTTTTTGTACTTTAGAATATTATGGAATAAAATACATTTCAAAAGAAAAATTCAAATGACCATATCTGCCATGGTGGGATTTGAACCGGGGACCCAGAGCATTGCCCTGGGTCTCTGAATCACCAGTCCAGTGACAACACCACTGCACCACCATCTCCTGCTCAGTACCTCTGCAATTTGTACCCAAGGTATCCTTGGATGTATTTCCTCTGGTCCTGGTACAGTATCCACTTTAGCCAATGCTCACCTGAGCCATTACAAACTGGGAAAGGACATCTGGGTCCTCCAAAAACAGAATTAACTGATTCAAATTCCTCCCCCTCGCCACCCACCCACCCACCCACCCACCCACCCAACTCACCCCACTGGCTGAATTAAGTTTCAAAGGAAAGACAAAGGATGAGACAGTTTACGTTCGGTTCACTTTTGTTCTCTGTATTTTTTTTCCCTCATAGCAACAAGATTGTACAGTGGTTTTCAATAGAAAATGATAAAGTTATAGAGATTTACAGATAGAAAAAAAAAGGAGGCACAATGAATCGCCATCAAGCTTTTGTTTGGCAATAAATAGATTGATGATTGATGGCTTTGCGCTAAGAATTAGTGATGTGGGTGTTAAATTATTCATCATCATCGTCGTCGTCATCGTCGTCGTCGTCATCATCGTCATCGTCATCATCGTCGTCGTCATCGTCATCATCATCATCATCATCATCGTCATCATCGTCGTCGTCATCATCATCATCATCATCATCATCATCATCGTCATCATCATCCTCTGTATTGATCTCACCAGAAAGAACATCCTCAATCCAATCTTCCAACTCGTCGGCACTTGGCAAGTCATCGTCATCCATGTCTAACCAGATGCTGTCTGCCTGCAGGACGGACAGAGGGAGAGATGGACAGTCACCCCAGGAAGCAGCAAGGAATTCAATCCCTGATATCTCTGTCAAAATCTCTAATTCTGATTTGAATTTGCAGATTCTTTATCTTCAACTCTGGATCCAATTTCTAATCTCTGATTCCAGTATTTAATTCCGGATTCAAATCTGCATCCCACAATCTAAATTTTCAGTCCTGAATTTAAATTCTGATCTCAGATTCTTAATCTTTGATTCCAAATTCAATTCCTAATCTCAGATTCTTAAACTTCAATTCAGAATTCAATTCCTAACCTTACATTCTTAACCACCAATTCTGAATTTGGATCCTAATCTCATATTCTTAATATAAATTCAGAATTCAATTTCTAATCTCATATTCATAATATGCACTTCTGAATGTGGCGACTAGAGGATTTTCAGAGTGACCGTCATTGCAGTGTTAATGTAAACCTACTTGTGACAATAGTAAATATTATTATTAATCTCAGATTCTTAATCTTCAATTCTGAATGTAGTTTCTAATCACAGATTCTTAATCTTCAATTCTGAGTGCAGCAGTTCCTAATCTCAGATTGTACTTTTTAAAAATATTATTATTCAAATCGGACATAAATAACAACATCCAAACAATTATTCAATAACACAATAAACAAAATACAATTCTCCTAATTTGAGATGTTTTTGCTTTTTCCGTTAAACCTTTCCCTTCTTCCCTCCCCATCTTCCCTTACCTGCTGCCAACAAACAGATCTGTAAATAGAGACAAGAACAGCTTCCATCTCGTCCAGAAGCCCACCTGAGCCATGAAGGGAAAACCTAATTTTCTCACATTTAAGGAATTCCGCAACATCCCACAACCATCACCTTTGGCGTTATCTTCTGACTTCCATTCCAATAAAATCCACCTACGGGCAATCAATGTGGCAAAGGCCACCACATCGGCCCCTTTCCCTGCTATTAGTCCTGGTACTTCTGACACTTCAAGAATTGCCTCAAGAGGTCCCGGTAATATTTCCACCTCCACCATTTTCATTAGTATTTTACTTACCGAGAGCCAGAATCCCAACTGATTGTGGACATGCCCAGATGTGGACATGGTCCTCCTTTACACTCTCACATTTATCGTCTACCTCTGTGAAGAATCTGCTCATTTGCTCCTGTACCATATGGGCCCCTCTGTACTACCTTGAATTGTATCAAGCTCATCCGAGCACATGAAGATGTAGCATTGACCCTGTGCATAATCTCACTCCATAGCCCCCATTCCAACTCCAAATCCAACTCTTCCACTTTTATCTCTTGAATTGGTGCTTTCTTTGTGCCCATCAGCCATGTATAAATGTTAGTAATTCTCCCATCCCCCAACTCATCTGGTAAGAGTAATTTATTGTGGAGGTTGTTATCTGGTAGTTGAGGGAAAGAGAGCAAATCCTTTTTCACCAAATTTTGTGTTTCTCCCTCAATTCGCCAAATTTGGCAAACCTACCTTCTAAGAACAAGTCTTTCATCCATTTCGACCCCACTTTACGCCATGGTAAATGTTGCCTCCAATCCTGCTGGGGTGAATCGGTGGTCCCCATAAATAGCGGCTAGCACTGACATGTTTCCCAAACCAAAATGCCATCTCAACTGGCTCCAGATCTTGAAGGAAGATGCCACAACCGGACTTTCTGTAAACGTTCCCGGGGTAAATGGGAGTGGAGTAGCAGCTGAAGCCTTCAAGCTAGCCCCGTTACACGATGCTTCCTCCACCTGTAACCATTCCACTTCTTCCTCTCCCCACCATTGCTGAAGCTTCTCTATATTCGCCGTCCAATAATGATACAAGAGATTGTGGAACGCCAGCCCTCCCACCTGCCAATTCCTTTGTAAAAACACCCACCATATTCGTGGCATTTTCCCAGTCCATATAAAATCCAAAATTATTATATTCATATTCTTAATCTTCAATTCTGAATTCAGTCCCTAATAATCTCAGATGAATTGTCAATCCTGAATTCAATTCATTAATCATCATGATTCTGAATCATCAATTCTGAATTCAATTTTTAATCTCAGATTCTTAATCTTCAATTATGATTTCAGTTCCTAATCACAGATTTTCGGTTTTAAATTCTTAATTCAATTTCTAATCTCAGGTTATTAATATTCAATTCTGAATTCGATTTCTAATCTCAGATTCTTCATCTTCAATACTGAATGCAGTTACTAATCTCAGATTCTTAATCTTCAATTTTGAATTTAATTCCTGACCTCAGATTATCAATCGTAAATTCTGAAATCAATTCCTAATTTTTACATAGAATTTACAGTGCAGAAGGAGGCCATTCGGCCCATCGAATCAGCACTGGCTCTTGGAAAGAGCACCCTACCCAAGGTCAACACCTCCACCCTATCCCCATAACCCAGTAACCCCACCTAACACTAAGGGCAATTTTGGACACTAAGGGCCACGTGGATCATGGCCAATCCACCTAACCTGCACATCTTTGGACTGTGGGAGGAAACGGGAGCACCCGGGGGAAACCCACGCACACACGGGGAGGATGTGCAGACTCCGCACAGACAGTGACCCAAGCCGGAATCGAACCTGGGACCCTGGAGCTGTGAAGCAATTATGCTATCCTCCATGCTACCGTGCTGCCCTGACGCTGTGAATATCAGATTCTTAATCACCAATTTGGAATTCAGTCCATAATCACAGATTTGTGATCTTCAATTCTTAATTTAATTTATAATCTCAGATTCTTAATCTTCAAAATAATAATATAATAATCTTTATTGTCACAAGTAGGCTTAAATTAACACTGCAATGAAGTTACTGTGAAAATCTCCTAGTCGCCACATTCCAGCGCCTGTTCGGGTACACAGAGGGAGAATTCAGAATGTCCAATTCACCCAACAGCACGTCCTTCAGGACTTAGAACATAGAACATAGAACATAGAACGATACAGCGCAGTACAGGCCGTTCGGCCCTCGATGTTGCACCGACATGGAAAAAACTAAAGGCCATCTAACCTACACTATGCCCTTATCATCCATATGCTTATCCAATAAATTTTTAAATGCCCTCAATGTTGGCGAGTTCACTTCTGTTGCAGGTAGGGCATTCCACGGCCTCACCACTCTTTGCGTAAAAAACCCACCTCTGACCTCTGTCCTATATCTATTATCCCTCAATTTAAGGCTATGTCCCCTCGTGCAAGCCACCTCCATCCGCGGGAGAAGGCTCTCGCTGTCCATCCTATCTAACCCTCTGATCATTTTGTATGCCTCTATTAAGTCACCTCTTAACCTTCTTCTCTCTAACGAAAACAACCTCAAGTCCATCAGCCTTTCCTCATAAGATTTTCCCTCCATACCAGGCAACATCCTGGTAAATCTCCTCTGCACCTGTTCCAAAGCTTCCACGTCCTTCCTATAATGAGGCGGCCAGAACTGCATGCAATACTCCATGTGGGAGGAAACCGGAGCACCCGGAGGAAACCCACGCAGACACGGGGAGAATGTGCAGACTCTCCACAGACAGACAGTGACCCAGCCGGGAATCGAACCCGAGTTTCTGGCGCTGTGAAGCAAAAGTTCTAACCATTATGCTACCGTGTTGCCCAGAATTCAATTCTGAATTATAAACCTAAGTTCCTTGAATTCAACGTCTGAAACATGGGGCTGGATTCTCCGACCCGCCCGCCGGGGGGGCGACATGAATCCTGCCCCCGCCGTCTCCCGAAGTCTCCGGCACCAGAGATTCGGCGGGGGCGGGAATCACGTCCGTGTCTGTCGGCGGCCCCCCCCCCCCCCCCCCCCCCCCTCCCCGGCGATTCTCCGGCCCGCGACGGGCCGAAGTCCCGCTGCTGTAATGCCGGTCCCGCTGGCATGAATCAAAACACCTCCCTTACCGGCGGACTGGCGGCGCGGGCGGGCTCCGGGGTCCTGGGGGGGGGGGGGGGGCGGGGCGATCTAGCCCCGGGGGGTGCCCCCACTGTGACCTGGCCCGTGATCGGGGCCCACCGATCCGCGGGCGGGCCTGTGCCGTGGGGGCACTCTCTTCCTTCCGTGTTGGCCATAGTCTCCACCATGGCTGACGCGGAGGTGACCCCTCCCCGCGCATGTGTGGGGATGACGTCAGCAGCCGCTGATGCTCCGGCGCATGCGGGGACTTCCGCCGGCCGGCGAAGTCCCTTCGGCCCTTGGCTGGCATAGCACCACTGGCGGGCGGGAACCACTCCAGCGCGGGCCTAGCCCCTCAAGGTGAGGGCTTGGCCTTGGCCCCTAAAGGTGCGGAGAAATCCGCACCTTTGGGGCGGCCCGACGCTGGAGTGGTTCACGCCACTCCATCCCGCAGGGACCCCCCCCGCCCCGCCGAGTAGGGGAGAATCCCGGCCCATGATTCTCAACCAATTTCTAATGAATCCAAAATTCAATCTGAAACCACTCACTCTCAATCTCTTGCCCCGAACTCCCCCAACCCCACTGCACCCTATTCCACATCTCCTCTACCCCATTCCTATCACATCACACTCTTCCCAGATTCCTGCTGCTGGAATGTGTCATCACAACTCCTTTTAATTCTCAGATTCTGACCCACATTCCGAATTGGGAGAGACTTACATCTGTGACATTGACCACCCCGATCTGGGGTTCTGAGAGATCGATACCGAACGTCTTCTCCCAGTAAGGGTTCAACTGTGGAGGAAGGAATTACAGTCAGTTCAGTCTGTGGATTCAATTGGTTGTGTGGCGTTCTGGCATAACCATCAATTCTTGGCATTTGGGTTGCGCGTTTGAGGTGGTGGGGAGGAATAGGAGCATTGACAGCTGGTGAAAGATTGGCTGAGCTGTTCAACTAATTACACCCCCTGAATGGGAGAGACGAGGGTTTAGACTACTGGCTATACAGACCCCTGTCCCTGAATGGGATAATCCAGGGTTAGATGACTGGATACAGACCCCTGTCCCTGAATGGGAGAGCCCAGGGTTTAGACGACTGGATACAGACCCCTGTCCCTGAATGGGATAATCCAGGGTTTAGATGACTGGATATACAGACCCTTGTCCCTGAATGGGATAATCCAGGGTTTAGATGACTGGATATACAGACCCCTGTCCCTGAATGGGACAGCCCAGGGTTTAGACTACTGGCTATACAGACCCCTGTCCCTGAATGGGAGAGCCCAGGGTTTAGACGACTGGATATACAGACCCCTATCCCTGAATGGGATAGTCCGAAGCTTTAGACTACTGGATTTACAGACCCCTGTCCCTGAATGGGATAATCCAGGGTTTAGACTACTGGATTTACAGACCCCTGTCCCTGAATGGGATAATCCAGCGTTTATATGACTGGATATACAGACCCCTGTCCCTGAATGGGATAATCCAGGGTTTAGACGACTGGATATACAGACCCCTGTCCCTGAATGGGAGAGCCCAGGGTTTAGACGACTGGATATACAGACCCCTGTCCCTGAATGGGATAATCCAGGGTTTAGACGACTGGATATACGGACCCCTGTCCCTGAATGGGAGAGCCCAGGGTTTAGACGACTGGATATACGGACCCCTGTCCCTGAATGGGATAGTCCGAAGCTTTAGACTACTGGATTTACAGACTTCTGTCCCTGAATGGGATAATCCAGGGTTTATATGACTGGATGTACAGACCCCTGTCCCTGAATGGGATAATCCAGGGTTTAGACGACTGGATATACAGACCCCTGTCCCTGAATGGGATAATCCAGGGTTTAGACGACTGGATATACAGACCCCTGTCCCTGAATGGGGGAGCCCAGGGTTTAGACTACTGGATATACAGACCCCTGTCCCTGAATGGGAGAGCCCAGGGTTTAGATGACTGGATATACAGACCCCTGTCCCTGAATGGGATAGTCCAGGGTTTAGATGACTGGATATACAGACCCCTGTCCCTGAATGGGATAATCCAGGGTTTAGACTACTGGATATACAGACCCCTGTCCCTGAATGGGAGAGCCCAGGGTTTAGACGACTGGATATACAGACCCTTGTCCCTGAATGGGACAGCCCAGGGTTTAGACTACTGGCTATACAGACCCCTGTCCCTGAATGGGAGAGCCCAGGGTTTTGACGACTGGATATACAGACCCCTATCCCTGAATGGGATAGTCCGAAGCTTTAGACTACTGGATTTACAGACCCCTGTCCCTGAATGGGATAATCCAGGGTTTAGACTACTGGATTTACAAACCCCTGTCCCTGAATGGGATAATCCAGCGTTTATATGACTGGATATACAGACCCCTGTCCCTGAATGGGATAATCCAGGGTTTAGACGACTGGATATACAGACCCCTGTCCCTGAATGGGAGATCCCAGGGTTTAGACGACTGGATATACAGACCCCTGTCCCTGAATGGGATAATCCAGGGTTTAGACGACTGGATATACGGACCCCTGTCCCTGAATGGGAGAGCCCAGGGTTTAGACGACTGGATATACGGACCCCTGTCCCTGAATGGGATAGTCCGAAGCTTTAGACTACTGGATTTACAGACTTCTGTCCCTGAATGGGATAATCCAGGGTTTATATGACTGGATGTACAGACCCCTGTCCCTGAATGGGATAATCCAGGGTTTAGATGACTGGATATACAGACCCCTGTCCCTGAATGGGATAATCCAGGGTTTAGACGACTGGATATACAGACCCCTGTCCCTGAATGGGAGAGCCCAGGGTTTAGACTACTGGATATATAGACCCCTGTCCCTGAATGGGAGAGCCCAGGGTTTAGACGACTGGATATACAGACCCCTGTCCCTGAATGGGATAATCCAGGGTTTAGACGACTGGATATACAGACCCCTGTCCCTGAATGGGAGAGCCCAGGGTTTAGACGACTGGATATACAGACCCCTGTCCCTGAATTGGATAATCCAGGGTTTAGACGACTGGATATACGGACCCCTGTCCCTGAATGGGAGAGCCCAGGGTTTAGACGACTGGACATATAGACCCCTGTCCCTGAATGGGATAGTCCGAAGCTTTAGACTACTGGATTTACAGACTTCTGTCCCTGAATGGGATAATCCAGGGTTTATATGACTGGATATACGGACCCCTGTCCCTGAATGGGAGAGCCCAGGGTTTAGACGACTGGATATACAGACCCCTGTCCCTGAATGGGATAGTCCAGGGTTTAGATGACTGGATATACAGACCCCTGTCCCTGAATGGGATAATCCAGGGTTTAGACTACTGGATATACAGACCCCTGTCCCTGAATGGGAGAGCCCAGGGTTTAGACGACTGGATATACAGACCCTTGTCCCTGAATGGGATAATCCAGGGTTTAGACGACTGGATATACGGACCCCTGTCCCTGAATGGGAGAGCCCAGGGTTTAGACGACTGGACATATAGACCCCTGTCCCTGAATGGGATAGTCCGAAGCTTTAGACTACTGGATTTACAGACTTCTGTCCCTGAATGGGATAATCCAGGGTTTATATGACTGGATATACGGACCCCTGTCCCTGAATGGGAGAGCCCAGTGTTTAGACGACTGGATATACAGACCCCTGTCCCTGAATGGGATAGTCCAGGGTTTAGATGACTGGATATACAGACCCCTGTCCCTGAATGGGATAATCCAGGGTTTAGACTACTGGATATACAGACCCCTGTCCCTGAATGGGAGAGCCCAGGGTTTAGACGACTGGATATACAGACCCTTGTCCCTGAATGGGATAATCCAGGGTTTAGACGACTGGATATACAGACCCCTGTCCCTGAATGGGAGAGCCCAGGGTTTAGACTACTGGATATACAGACCCCTGCCCCTGAATGGGAGAGCCCAGGGTTTAGACGACTGGATATACAGACCCCTGTCCCTGAATGGGATAGTCCAAAGCGTTAGACTACTGGATTTACAGACCCCTGTCCCTGAATGGGATAATCCAGGGTTTAGACGACTGGATATACAGACCCCTGTCCCTGAATGGGAGAGCCCAGGGTTTAGACGACTGGATATACAGACCCCTGTCCCTGAATGGAATAGTCCAAAACTTTAGACTACTGGATTTACAGACCCCTGTCCCTGAATGGGATAATCCAGGGTTTAGATGACTGGATATACAGACCCCTGTCCCTGAATGGGAGAGCCCAGGGTTTAGGCGACTGGATATACAGACCCCTGTCCCTGAATGGGATAGTCCGAAGCTTCAGATCACTGGATGAACCCTCCCCTCTCCCTTAAAGGAATAGTCAAGGGTTACACCACTAGATATATCCACTTCTTCGGATATACCTCAGGGGTTTGGGTGAGTAATTGTGTGCTGTTTCCACCCAGTCCACCCTGGCCCCTTTGGCTTGGTTCACTGCCAATCTTGGAAAAGCTTGGCTTGGAATTCTGTTGACGAAGAGCTAAAGGATGGGATTGAATGAGTCAGCCCCCTGAAGGGGTCAGATAGAGAGGAGGGGGAGTGGGGGGGGGGGGGGGGGGGGGGGCGTCAAGCGGAAGGGGAAAGGGGAAGTGTGCCTGTGAGTGGAGAGGGTTACCAGCGGGAAGTCCTCCGGGTCTATCCACACGATGCTCAGTTCTGGATTGTCGGTGTTGTCTTCTGCAACCTCCTTCACGATTTCAAGGAACTCGTAGCCATCTGAGGAGAGGGTGGGGCAGGGGAGAGTGGATCACGAGGGGGGAAAAGCAAGAGGCAAGGAGGTCAATCACCAGATAGGAACCAGCTTGGACCAGCTCCCATCCAAGACATCCAGTGTCCGTCTCTCCCCCCCCCCCCCCCCCCCTCCCCTCCCCACCTCCCACAATGCCTGGCATCCTCCAGACCACAAGACAAAGTTACCAGCTGAATAAATGCAGCCGAGGAAGATATAGAATCAGTGCAGAAGGAGGCCAATCAGCCCATCGAGTCTGCACCTACCCTCCGAATGAGCACCCCACCTCGACCCACTCCCCACGCTATCGGGATAAACCCACAACCCCACATAACCGGCGCATCTTTGGACTATGGGAGGAAACCGGAGCACCCGGAGGAAAGAGTCACCCCAGGCTGGAATTGAAACCGGGTCCCCAGCCCCGTGATGAAGCAATTCTAACCACTGTGCCACCGTGTCACACACCCCACTATACCATGGTCAGACCACACAAGCACTCCCTTTGTTAAACTCTGTGAACTGTTGGAGCACTGTGCACAGTTCTGGTCTCCATATCCCTCGGTTAGACCACACTGGGAGCACTGTGCACAGTTCTGGTCTCCATATCCCTCGGTTAGACCACACTGGGAGCACTGTGCACAGTTCTGGTCTCCATATCCCTCGGTTAGACCACACCGGGAGCACTGTGCACAGTTCTGGTCTCCATATCCCTCGGTTACACCACACTGAGCACTGTGCACAGTTCTGGTCTCCATATCCCTCAGTTAGATCACACTGGGAGCACTGTGCACAGTTCTTGTGTCCATATCCCTCAGTTAGACCACACTGGGAGCACCTTGCACAGTTCTGGTCTCCATATCCCTCAGTTAGACCACACTGGGAGCACTGTGCACAGTTCTGGTCTCCATATCCCTCGGTTAGACCACACTGGGAGCATTGTGCTCAGTTCTCGTCTCCATATCCCTCAGTTAGACCACACTGGGAGCACTGTGCACAGTTCTGGTCTCCATATCCCTCGGTTAGACCACATTTGGAGCACTGTGCACAGTTCTGGTCTCCATATCCCTCGGTTAGACCACACTGGGAGCACTGTGCACAGTTCTGGTCTCCATATCCCTCGGTTAGACCACACTGGGAGCACTGTGCACAGTTCTGGTCTCCATATCCCTCGGTTAGACCACACTGGGAGCACTGTGCACAGTTCTGGTCTCCATATCCCTCGGTTAGACCACACTGGGAGCACTGTGCACAGTTCTGGCCTCCACATCACTTGGTTAAAAAAACATTTGCCCACCCCGGACTGCCTGCCCACAGTGCCCCCAGCCCCGAATGAAGCCTCCCTTGCCCGCCGATTGGCCGTCCCCCGTCTGTGGCGGCCGCGGATGAGAGTCCCACGCCGTCGGGAATTCGGCCGGTCGGGCACGGAGCATCGCAGCGCGGGCATCAGGCAATGGCCTGAGGCGGTGGATAATCAGCGTGGTGTACTCCGAGCGTGCGGAGAATTCAAAAAACGGCGGCGCTCAAGATTTTGCCGCCAAAACAGATTCTCCGCTCAGCCGCAGAACGTGATTTCACCATTGGGGAGCAGAGAATCCAGCCGACAATCTTCAAATTCAGAAATGGTGCTAAAAAAAACAAACAGGGAGCATCAAAAGAAATCTGTGAAAACGCTAAACCGGTAAAAGAAGAAGATGGAAAGTTTGAAAACACCTCTGTATCTTTGAGTAACTGGTAATGTAGATGGCAATTGGCGCGATGTAAGCAACAGTTCACGCTGTATGTGGCAACCTTCGGACTACAAACACAGCCAGATGAATGAAAAGTAGCGTTATTGCTAACTAGCAGGCCCCCCGGCGATAGAGATTTACATTTATTTTTGAACGTGAGGAAGACGGTAAAAGTTTTGATGCCGTCATTAAGAAGTTTGGTGAGCATTGTACTCCGAAAAAGAAGGAGACTTTCAAGCGGTACATATTTAGAGCGCCCACGTAGAAGACGGGCGAGTCCTATCGTACCTTTCTTACCGACCTCAAGTTGAAAGCACAAACCTGTAACTTCGCGATGCTAAAATCCTCGAAGATTTGAGATCAGATTGTCTTTGGAGTTAATCATGATAAGGTGCGTGAAGGTCTCTTATTGGAGAATGAGCTTCAGTTAGATTTGCCATGCCAGTGAGCTAGATGGGCAGCATACAAACACATTGAATGTACTGAGTTTTGGCGTGAAAATTGGGAGCGATGCTGACGCCATTGCTGTTGTGACGCACTCGAAAATAAAACGTGGTCTCACCAGCGGCGGCCATTTTAAACACTTGCCTGAAGCAGCCATTATGTGTAAAAGATCTGGAAACAGGCACCTACAGAGACAATGCCCAGCATTTGGAAAAATGTGCACAGAGGTAAAAACCGTTTTGCCAAACAATTTTTCACAAACAAGAAAGATAATCTAGAAAAGTCCGTCAATACTATTGATGGTATTAACTTAGAGGGCACATTTTTCATCGATGTAGCCTTGAATGAAGACAGGGCCAACGAAGCCAAACAGAGTAAAACTCGCCTATAGAAACAAAAAGTTATAAAAATGATATTTCAACAGTAACAAAAGATAACTGGGCAGTTTCTTTGTTTCTTCAAAATAAATTTAGAGTACCCAATTATTTTTTTCCAATTAAGGGGCTAATTAGTGTGGCCAATCCACCTAACCTGCACATCTTTGTGTTGTGGGGGCGAAACCCATGCAAACACGGGGAGAATGTGCAAACTCCACACGGACAGTGACCCAGAGCTGGGATCAAACCCGGGACCTCAGCGCCATGAGGCAGCAATGCTAACCACTGTGTCACTATGCTGCCCTGGCAGTTTATTTGTTAATAAATAAATCACTCATCAATGTTAAATTAGACACAGGAGGGAGAGCTAACCTTATCAGCATCAGTGATATTGAAGCTGTGAAAATAAAACTCAGAATATTATTCACTAGGTTAATCCCAGAGCTGAAGGGGTTGGGAGGAGAGGTTGAGTAGACTGGGACTGTAATCGTTGGAATTTAGAAGGATGAGGGGGGACCTTATAGAAACATTAAATTATGAAGGGAATAGATAGAATAGATGCGGGCAGGTTGTTTTCACTGGCGGGTGAAAGCAAAACTAGGGGGCATAGCCTCAAAATCAGGGGAAGTAGATTTAGGACTGAGTTTAGGAGGAACTTCTTCACCCAAAGGGTTGTGAATCTATGGAATTCCTTGCCCAGTGAAGCAGTAGAGGCTCCTTCATTAAATGTTTTTAAGATAAAGATAGATAGTTTTTTGAAGAATTAAGGGTTATGGTGTTCGGGCCGGAATGTGGAGCTGAGTCCACAAAAGATCAGCCAAGATCTCATTGAATGGCGGAGCAGGCTCGAGGGGCCAGATGGCCTACTCCTGCTCCTAGTTCTTATGTTCACTGTCTGTGCGGAGTCTGCACGTCCTCCCCGTGTGTGCGTGGGTTTCCTCCGGGTGTTCCGGTTTCCTCCCACAGTCCAAAGATGTGCGGGTTAGGTGGATTGGCCATGCTCAATTGCCCGTAGTGTCCTAAAAAGTAAGGTTAGGGGGGGGGTTGTTGGATTACGGGTATAGGGTGGATACGTGGGTTTGAGTAGGGTGATCATTGCTCGGCACAACATCGAGGGCCGAAGGGCCTGTTCTGTGCTGTACTGTTCTATGTTCTATGTTCTTAATATTAAATGAGTCAGTCTTCATGAAGGAGTATAATGGTCAGAAAATTGACATATTAGGTATCTGTGAACTTGAAGTCCAAGTAAAAGATAAAGTTCACAAAGTCAAATTCTCCATAGTAGCTAAAGATGGTGAGTCGCTGCTAGGCGTTGAAGCATGTCAAGCACAGGGACTGGTTAAAAGATTGGATCGCACTGACTGCACTCAACACACACAGTGGATCGGTGGAGTCCATTGTGCAGGCTTTTCCAGACATTTTCCAGGATTTTGGTGTTTTTGCCTTTCACCGACAAGATTGAATTAAAAATGATGCTCAACCAGCTGATCCATGGTCCACGAAGGGTTCGATCACCATTACGTGACTGTCTAAAATCTGAATTGGACAGAATGACACATCTTATTGTGATCAAAACGATCGAAGAGGCGACAGATTGGGTCAATTCGATGGTGTGTGTTAAAAAAAGGAATAATGATCTCAGGATATGCATGGATCCTAAATATCTAAATACTAATATTAAAAGGGAACACTATCCGATACCTAAGTGAGAGTGAGATGTCAGGTGCGACATATTTCAGCAAACCTGATGCTTCGCATGATGAAGAAAGTACAAAGTATTTTACGTTCAATACTCCGTTTGGTAGATATTGCTTTCCTCGTTCGCCCTTTGGTATAATCAGAAATTTCCCACACAGAGATGGTTGAAGGTATTCAGGGTGTTTGTGTATGTGTCAATTATGTCACCATTTGGGGTTCCGCACAAGAGGAACATAATGAAAGATTAATAAGGATATTGCACAATGTCAGGTAAAATGGGCTCCGTCTCAACCAAGCCAAATGTCCGTTTGGTGTGAAGGAAATAACGTTCCTCGGAGGCAGGGTTGCCTGCTCAAGGAATAAAGCCTGATGACATGAAAATACAAGCCATTATGCATTTGCCTCGGCCAGCAGACAGAAAGGAAGCACTATAATAATTTTGATCACAATAAGATGTGTCAGATTTTAGACAGTCACGTAATGGTGATCGAACCCTTCTCGGACCATGTATCACTGGTTGAGCATCATTTTTAATTCAATCTTGTCGGTGAAAGGCAAAAACACCAAAATCCTGGAAAATGTCTGGAAAAGCCTGCACAATGGACTCCACCGATCCACTGTGTGTGTTGAGTGCAGTCAGTGCGATCCAATCTTTTAACCAGTCCCTGTGCTTCACATGCTTCAAAACCTAGCAGCGACTCACCATCTTTATTGTCACAAGTAGGCTGACATTAACACTGCAATGAAGTTACTGTGAAAAGCCCCTCGTCGCCACATTCCGGCGCCTGTTCGGATACACAGAGGGAGAAATCAGAATGTCCAATTTACCTAACAAGCACGACTTTCGAGACTTTGGGGCTGCACGGCAGCATTGTGGATAGCACAATTGCTTCACAGCTCCAGGGTCCCAGGTTCGATTCCGGCTTGGGTCCCTGTCTGTGCGGAGTCTGCACATCCTCCCTGTGTGTGCGTGGGTTTCCTCCGGGTGCTCCGGTTTCCTCCCACAGCCCAAAGATGTGCAGGTTAGGTAGATTGGCCATGATAAATTGCCCTTAGTGTCCAAAATTGCCCTCAGTGTTGGGTGGGGTTACTGGGTTATGGGGATAGGGTGGAGGTGTGGGCTTAGGAAGGGTGCTCTTTCCAAGAGCCGGTGCAGACTCGATGGGCTGAATGGCCTCCTACTGCACTGTAAATTCTATGATCTATGATGACTTGTGGGAGGAAACCGGAGCACCCGGAGGAACTCACACAGACACAGGGAGAACGTGCAGACTCCGCACAGAGAGTGACTCAAGGCGGGAATCGAACTGGGGATCCTGGTGCTGTGAAGCAACAGTGCTAACCACTGTGCTACTGTGCCGCCCCTATGCCTCATACTAAGAGTACGAGGCATGATTAATTTCATTGGTAAATTGATACCAAACCTCTCAGCGAAAGCAGCATGTCTTCGGGAAGTCCTGAAGAAAGTGAATCATTTCACTTGGACAGGCAAACATGAAGAAGAGTGGATCACATTAAAGACAGCTCTCACGACAACTCCAGGTCTAACATTTTTCAACCCAACAAAAGATACCAAGCTTTCAACAGATGCATCGAAGGATGGACTCGGTGCAGTATTGCTGCATCAGGAAAATGGTAGTGATTGGAAACCACTAGCTTATGCTTCCAGATCAATGACAGAATTTGAATGTCGTAATGCTCAAATTGAAAAAGAATGTCGAGGGTTAGACAACGGATTAGAGAAATTCCACGGTTAGGTGTATGGCCTAACCTACTTGCATTGTCGAGACAGACCACAGACTGTTGGTAGCTGTAGTCAAGAAAAATCTCAGTGAGATGTCACCGCGCATTCAACGGATGATGATGAAACTTCAAAGGTATGACTTTGTACTTTCCACCGGGCAAGCACATTGGAGTAGTCGACGTGTTATCCAGAGTTACAGCCGCACTAGATGACAATCCCATGGGAGAGGATGTGCAAGTCCATCTGGATCTGATCACAGAAACACTACCAGTGTCAGATGCAAAGTCATGACTGATTGTTGAAGAAACAGAGGAAGATGAAGTTCTGCAAACGGGGATGCACAATCTCAACAATGGATGGCTGAAAAGTGGATGCTCCAAGTATTATCATATATGATCAGAGCTAAGTGTAGCAAATGGTTTGTTACTATGACAAGAGAGAATCGTTCTTCCACAGTCTCTGCCCAAAGAGATACTGCAAAAGATTCATGGGGTCAGCTTGAAATCGAGAAATGTAAGAGAAGAACGCGGGATACGGTATATTGGCCAGGAATAAATAAAGATACACAGGCAACTGTGGAAAATGTACCACTTGTCATAGAATTTACAGTGCAGAAGGAGGCCATTCGGCCCATCGAGTCTGCACCGGCTCCTGGAAAGAGCACCCTACCCAAGGTTAACACCTCCACCCCTATCCCCATAACCCAGTAACCCCACCCAACACTAAGGGCAATTTTGGTCACTAAGGGCAATTTATCATGGCCAATCCACCTAACCTGTACATCTTTGGACTGTGGGAGAAAACCGGAGCAGCCGGAGGAAACCCACGCACACACGGGGAGGATGTGCAGACTCCGCACAGACAGTGACCCAAGCTGGAATCGAACCTGGGACCCTGGAGCTGTGAAGCGACTGTGCTATCCACAATGCTACCGTGCTGCCCCCCCCAGATTGCTGTCAACGATAGCAATCTCGACAAGCAAAGGAACCAATGGAGATGGGTGAAATTGTATCAGTTCCTTGGCAAAAGGTTGGGATACATATTCTACCTTGAAGGTGAAGGATATTTGCTCTTAGTGGACCACTGTTCAAACTACCCTGAAGTAGCACAGTTGTCAAGCTCGTCAGCCAATTGTGTTATTATCCACACAAAAGCAATATTTGCACGTCATGGCATTCCTCAGGTCTTTATGAGTGATAATGGTCTGTGTTTCAATTGTAAAGAATGGAAGGCATTTGCACAGCATTATGACTTCAGAGATGTCACATCGCGTCCATTGTATCCTTAGTCTCATGGCAAAGCGGAAAAACCGTGTGCAGCTAGTCAAACGACGACTGACAAAATCCATGGCCAGTCAAGGTGATCCATATCTAGCATCGCTCACCTATCGAATATCACCTTTAAGTAGTGGTTTATCACCATCAGCACTGTTGATGAATCAGAAGCTAAGAACAACTCTGCCATGCCATTCCAAACAGCAAACAACAAGATAAGGGATCAGTTGCAATCTCAAAAGAAGAAGCAGAAGAGGTAATACGACAAGACAACCAGGGATCTGAAACCTTTAAATCCGAATGATGTAGTGAGAGTGGAGGATCCTGATGGCTGGTCAAAGTGTGCAACAGTATTACAGAAAATAGGTCCAATATCTTACACTGTAATCACGGAGCAAGGGCAGGTACTGTGGAGAAACAGACGGGCAATCCTAGAAGTTAAACAACCTGATGCCCGAATGCAAGTAGATAATGTCTATGACAACCTGTATTCTTCAAAACCATCACAACCAGAGGACAATTCAAATATCATTGTACAGTGTGATGTTCAGAACAGTGATGTGGCCATACCTGTTCAACCTATAGAAATACAAGACTGAATCTGATATTGGACTATATAACGCTGCATGATATAAATTATTGTGTTATGCATATCATATATAATATTTATTGAAATGATGTCTCTATGTTTTGTTCAGAATCTGAAGGAAAGGGGATGTAGTGATATGCATCAGCAATTGTACATGTAAACATGTTTGACCTCCGACCACTAGGTGGCAGGCACTGTAACACTGTAACCTAGGGGGAGTCAGTAGGAGATCGTCATGGTTAGTTGTGTTTGTGATTGTTCCAGTCTGTTAGCATTAGTTTCTAACCCACAGTTTGTTATACAATAATAAATTCAACTAGTCTAGAACGAGATGTTCTTTGGTAAGCTGACTCAAATATTGTCACAGTACTAGAACATCCCTCAGTTAGACCATATTTGGAGCAGTGTGCACAGTTCTGGTCTCCATATCCCTTGGTTAGACCACACGGAGCACTGTGCACAGTTCTGGTCTCCATATCCTTCGGTTAGACCACACTGGGAGCACTGTGCACAGTTCTACATAGAACATAGAACATAGAACATAGAACGATACAGCGCAGTACAGGCCCTTCGGCCCTCGATGTTGCACCGACATGGAAAAAAAACTAAAGGCCATCTAACCTACACTATGCCATTATCATCCATATGCTTATCCAATAAACTTTTAAATGCCCTCAATGTTGGCGAGTTCACTACTGTTGCAGGTAGGGCATTCCACGGCCTCACCACTCTTTGTGTAAAAAACCCACCTCTGACCTCTGTCCTATATCTATTACCCCTCAATTTCATTGAAGCCTACTCGTGACAATAAGCAATTTTCATTTCATTTCATTCATTTAAGGCTATGTCCCCTCGTGCTAGCCACCTGAAGAAAATTGCTTATTGTCACGAGTACTAGAACATCCCTCAGTTAGACCACACGGAGCACTGTGCACAGTTCTAGTCTCCATATCCCTCAGTTAGACCACACGGAGCACTGTGCACAGTTCTGGTCTCCATAGCCCTCGGTTAGACCACACTGGGAGCACTGTGCACAGTTCTGGTCTCCATAGCCCTCGGTTAGACCACGCTGAGAGCACTGTGCACAGTTCTGGTCTCCATATCCCTCGGTTAGACCACGCTGAGAGCACTGTGCACAGTTCTGGTCTCCATATCCCTCGGTTAGACCACACTGGGAGCAATGTGCACAGTTCTGGTCACTGTATCCCTCGGTTAGATCACACTGGGAGCACTGTGCTCAGTTCTGGTCTCCATATCCCTCGGTTAGACCACACCGGGAGAACTGTGCACAGTTCTAGCTCCATATCCCTCGGTAAGACCACACTGGGAGCACTGTGCACAGTTCTGGTCTCCATATCCCTTGGTTAGACCACACTGGGAGCACTGTGCACAGTTCTAGTCTCCATAGCCCTCAGTTAGACCACACTGGGAGCAATGTGCACAGTTCTGGTCACTGTATCCCTCGGTTAGATCACACTGGGAGCACTGTGCTCAGTTCTGGTCTCCATATCCCTCAGTTAGATCACACAGAGCACTGTGCACAGTTCTGGTCTCCATAGCCCTCGGTTAGACCACGCTGAGAGCACTGTGCACAGTTCTAGTCTCCATAGCCCTCAGTTAGACCACACTGGGAGCAATGTGCACAGTTCTGGTCACTGTATCCCTCGGTTAGATCACACTGGGAGCACTGTGCTCAGTTCTGGTCTCCATATCCCTCGGTTAGATCACACAGAGCACTGTGCACAGTTCTGGTCTCCATATCCCTCGGTTAGACCACGCTGGGAGCACTGTGCACAGTTCTAGTCTCCATAGCCCTCAGTTAGACCACACTGGGAGCAATGTGCACAGTTCTGGTCTCCAGATCCCTTGGTTAGACCACACTGGGAGCACTGTGCACAGTTCTGGTGTCCATAGCCCTCAGTTAGACCACACTGGGAGCACTGTGCACAGTTCTGGTCACCATATCCATCGGTTAGACCATGCTGGGAGCACTGTGCACAGTTCTAGTCTCCATAGCCCTCAGTTAGACCACACTGGGAGCACTGTGCACAGTTCTGGTCTCCATATCCCTCGGTTAGACCACACTGGGAGCGCTGTGCTCAGTTCTGGTCTCCATATCCCTCGGTTAGACCACACAGAGCACTGTGCACAGTTCTGGTCTACATAGCCCTCGGTTAGACCACGCTGGGAGCACTGTGCACAGTTCTAGTCTCCATAGCCCTCAGTTAGACCACACTGGGAGCAATGTGCACAGTTCTGGTCTCCATATCCCTCGGTTAGACCACGCTGGGAGCACTGTGCACAGTTCTAGTCTCCATAGCCCTCAGTTAGACCACACTGGGAGCAATGTGCACAGTTCTGGTCTCCAGATCCCTTGGTTAGACCACACTGGGAGCACTGTGCACAGTTCTGGTGTCCATAGCCCTCAGTTAGACCACACTGGGAGCACTGTGCACAGTTCTGGTCTCCATAACCCTCAGTTAGACCACACTGGGAGCAATGTGCACAGTTCTGGTCTCCATAGCCCTCGGTTAGACCATGCTGGGAGCACTGTGCACAGTTCTAGTCTCCATAGCCCTCAGTTAGACCACACTGGGAGCAATGTGCACAGTTCTGGTCTCCATATCCCTCGGTTAGACCACGCTGGGAGCACTGTGCACAGTTCTAGTCTCCATAGCCCTCAGTTAGACCACACTGGGAGCAATGTGCACAGTTCTGGTCTCCAGATCCCTTGGTTAGACCACACTGGGAGCACTGTGCACAGTTCTGGTGTCCATAGCCCTCAGTTAGACCACACTGGGAGCACTGTGCACAGTTCTGGTCTCCATAACCCTCGGTTAGACCACACTGGGAGCACTGTGCACAGTTCTGGTCTCCGTAACCCTCGGTTATACCACACGGAGCACTGTGCACAGTTCTGGTCTCCATATCCCTCGGTTAGAATTAGAATTAGAACAGTACAGCACAGAACAGGCCCTTCGGCCCTCAATGTTGTGCCGAGCAATGATCACCCTACTCAAGCCCACGTATCCACCCTATACCAGTAACCCAACAACCCCCATTAACATTAACATTATTTTTTAGGACACTAAGGGCAATTTAGCCTGGCCAATCCACCTAACCCGCACATCTTTGGACTGTGGGAGGAAACCGGAGCACCCGGAGGAAACCCACGCACACACAGGGGGGACGTGCTGACTCCGCACAGACAGTGACCCAGCCGGGAATCGAACCTGGGACCCTGGAGCTGTGAAGCATTGATGCTAACCACCATGCTACCATGCTGCCCCACTGGGAGCACTGTGCACAGTTCTGGTCTCCATAACCCTCGGTTAGACCACACTGGGAGCACTGTGCACAGTTCTGGTCTACGTAACCCACGGTTAGACCACACCGAGCACTGTTCACAGTTCTGGTCTCCATATCCCTCAGTTAGACCACACTGGGAGCACTGTGCACAGTTCTGGTCTCCATATCCCTCGGTTAGGCCACACTGGGAGCACTGTGCACAGTTCTGGTCTCTATATCCCTCGGTTAGACCACACTGGGAACACTGTGCACAGCTCTGGTCTCCATATCCCTCGGTTAGACCACACTGGGAGCACTGTGCACAGTTCTGGTCTCCATATCCTTCGGTTAGACCACACTGGGAGCACTGTGCTCAGTTCTGGTCTCCATATCCCTCGGTAAGACCACACTGGGAGCACTGTGCACAGTTCTACATAGAACATAGAACATAGAACGATACAGCGCGGTACAGGCCCTTCGGCCCTCGATGTTGCACCGACATGGAAAAAAATCTAAAGGCCATCTAACCTACACTATGCCCTTATCATCCATATGTTTATCCAATAAATTTTTAAATGCCCTCAATGTTGGCGAGTTCACTACTGTTGCAGGTAGGGCATTCCACGGACTCACCACTCTTTGCGTAGAAAACCCACCTCTGACCTCTGTCCTATATCTATTACCCCTCAATTTAAGGCTATGTCCCCTCGTGCTAGCCACCTCCATCCGCGGGAGAAGGCTCTCGCTGTCCACCCTACCTAACCCTCTGATCATTTTGTATGCCTCTATTTCTGGTCGCGATATCCCTCAGTTAGACCACACTGGGAGCACTGTGCACAGTTCTGGTCTCCATATCCCTTGGTTAGACCACACTGGGAGCACTGTGCACAGTTCTGGTCTCCATATCCCTCGGTTAGACCACACTGGGAGCACTGTGCACAGTTCTGGTCTCCATATCCCTCGGTTAGACCACACTGGGAGCACTGTGCACAGTTCTGGTCTCCATATCCCTCGGTTAGACCACACTGGGAGCACTGTGCAGCGTTCTGGTCTCCATATCCCTCAGTTAGATCACACAGAGCACTGTGCACAGTTCTGGTCTCCATATCCCTCGGTTAGACCACACTGGGAGCACTGTGCACAGTTCTGGTCTCCATATCCCTCGGTTAGACCACGCTGGGAGCACTGTGCACAGTTCTAGTCTCCATAGCCCTCAGTTAGACCGCACTGGGAGCAATGTGCACAGTTCTGGTCTCCAGATCCCTTGGTTAGACCACACTGGGAGCACTGTGCACAGTTCTGGTGTCCATTGCCCTCAGTTAGACCACACTGGGAGCACTGTGCACAGTTCTGGTCTCCATAACCCTCGGTTAGACCACACTGTGCACAGTTCTGGTCTCCGTAACCCTTGGTTAGACCACACGGAGCACTGTGCACAGTTCTGGTCTCCATAATCCCTCGGTTAGAATTAGAATTAGAACAATACAGCACAGAACAGGCCCTTCGGCCCTCAATGTTGTGCCGAGCAATGATCACCCTACTCAAGCCCACGTATCCACCCTATACCAGTAACCCAACAACCCCCATTAACATTAACATTATTTTTTTAGGACACTAAGGGCAATTTAGCCTGGCCAATCCACCTAACCCGCACATCTTTGGACTGTGGGAGGAAACCGGAGCACCCGGAGGAAACCCACGCACACACGGGGAGGACGTGCTGACTCCGCACAGACAGTGACCCAGCCGGGAATCGAACCTGGGACCCTGGAGCTGTGAAGCATTGATGCTAACCACCATGCTACCATGCTGCCCCACTGGGAGCACTGTGCACAGTTCTGGTCTCCATAACCCTCGGTTAGACCACACTGGGAGCACTGTGCACAGTTCTGGTCTACGTAACCCTCGGTTAGACCACACCGAGCACTGTGCACAGTTCTGGTCTCCATATCCCTCGGTTAGACCACACTGGGAGCACTGTGCACAGTTCTGGTCTCCATATTCCTCGGTTAGGCCACACTGGGAGCACTGTGCACAGTTCTGGTCTCTATATCCCTCCGTTAGACCACACTGGGAACACTGTGCACAGCTCTGGTCTCCATATCCCTCGGTTAGACCACACTGGGAGCACTGTGCACAGTTCTGGTCTCCATATCCCTCGGTTAGACCACACTGGGAGCACTGTACACAGTTCTGTTCTCCATATCCCTCGGTTAGACCACACTGGGAGCACTGTGCACAGTTCTGGCACTGCTGAGGCTTTCTGTGCCTGTTGATTGTGTTATCAGCTCCCTCCAAAATTCTCAGTTTGATTTGATTTTGTTATCTTTAAAACATTTTCCCTTTTTGTCAGCTGTTCCTTGATGCAGCAATCAACTTAATTTGTTAACTGGTTCATGTTTAATTTGCTGCTTTGATCATTTGATTTTACTCACAGGAGTACAGCTTGGGGATAGCTGGGAGACTGGGTATGGGTGTGAGAGGAAAGCTATGAGACTGGACAAGACATTGTGGTGGTATGATTAGCATAGCTGCCTGCCATTGGTGCAGAACACCGGCTTACCATTGGCCCTGGTCGATCGTGTGCCTCTCAACCGACTGGTTGAGACCAGTCATGTGACGGCTCCCCGATTGGGCGAGAGGCTGAGTTAACCCCGCCTCCAGTATAAATACCCAGTACTCCCGGCGGTCGTCCATATACTGTAATCGACCGCAGGGCTAACATCTAGCTGATTAAAGCCATACTTTTGTACAGCAACTCGTCTCGCGTTCAATTGATGGTACATCAGACATAAAACTCTCAGGAAAGAAAAGTTCTGTGTATTGATTTTCACTTTGGGCCTTGATTCTTCTTAAAAACCCTCAATCATAGATTCCCCCACCCCTTCTTTCTGTCTTTCTTTCTCTCACACTTTCCCTGTCTGTCTCTTCTCTCTCTGTCTCCATCCGTCTCTGTCTCTCTCTCCTCTGGGTCTCCCTTTCTGTCTGTCTCTCTCTGTCTCCAAGGCAGCCTTCAGGACGCACGACAACGCAGAATTGCTGAGCAGAAACTTAAAGCCAAGTTCCGCACACATGCGTGGTGTGGCTTCAACTGGGACCTGGGATTCATGTCGCATTACATTGACCCCCCCACCATCTGGCCTGGACTTGCAAAATCCTACCAACTGTCCTGGCTTGAGACAATTCACACCTCTTTAACCTGGGATTACCCCTCTCTCTGGATCTGTAAAGATTTGATTACCCGCAAATGCTCGCATTCCAAGCATTGCCTGGCATCTTTGAATTTGTCTGTATATATGTTTCTGGAACGTACCTCTCCATTCACCTGAGGAAGGAGCTGCGCTCTGAAAGCTCGTATTTGAAACAAACCTGTTGGACTTTAACCTGGTGTTGTAAGACTTCTTCCTCCTCTCTCTGTCTGTTTGTGTCTCTGTATGTCTCTCTCTCTCTCTGTCTGTTTCTCTCTGTGTCTCTGCTTCGCTGTCTGTCTGTCTGTCTCTCTCTGTCTCTTGGTCTCTTTCTCTGTCTGTTTATCTCTCTCCCTGTCTCTCTCCCTGGCTGTCTCACTCTCTCTGCATTTCACTGTCTCTGTTTCTGTCTGTCTGTCTCTCTCTCTCTCTGTCTGTCTGTCTCTTTCTCTGTCTGTCTCTCTCCCTGTTTGTATCTCTGTCTGTCTCTGGGCCTCTCTGTCTGTCTCTCTCTCTGACTGTCCTTCTGTCTGTCTCTGGGCCTCTCTGTCTGACTCTCTCTCTGACTGTCCGTCTGTCTGTCTCTGGGCCTCTCTCTCTCTCTGTCTGTCTCTGGGCCTCTCTGTCTGTCTCTGGGCCTCTCTCTCTCTCTTTGGGCCTCACTGTCTGTCTCTGGGCCTCTCTCTCTCTGTCTGTCTCTGGGCCTCTCTCTCTCTGTCTGTCTCTGGGCCTCTCTGTCTGTCTCTCTCTCTGTCTGTCTCTGGGCCTCTCTGTCTGTCTCTGGGCCTCTCTGTCTGTCTCTGGGCCTCTCTGTCTGTCTCTGGGCCTCTCTCTGTCTGTCTGTCTCTGGGCCTCTCTGTCTGTCTCTGGGCCTCTCTGTCTCTGGGCCTCTCTGTCTGTCTCTCTCTGGGCCTCTCTGTCTCTGTCTGTCTCTGGGCCTCTCTGTCTGTCTCTGTCTCTGTCTGTCTCTGGGCCTCTCTCTCTGTCTGTCTCTCTCTCTGTCTGTCTCTGGGCCTCACTGTTTGTCTCTGGGCCTCACTGTCTGTCTCTGGGCACCTCTGTCTGTCTCTGGGCCTCTCTCTCTCTGTCTGTCTCTGGGCCTCTCTGTCTGTCTCTGGGCCTCTATGTCTGTCTCTGGGCCTCACTGTCTGTCTCTCTGTCTGTCTCTCTCTCACTGTCTGTCTCTCTCTCTCTCTCTGTCTGTCTCTGGGCCTCTCTGTCTGTCTCTGGGCCTCTGTCTGTCTCTGGGCCTCTCTCTCTATCTGTCTCTGGGCCTCTCTGTCTCTGTCTGTCTCTGGGCCTCTCTGTCTGTCTCTGGGCCTCTCTGTCTGTCTCCGGGCCTCTCTGTCTGTCTCTGGGCCTCTCTCTCTCTCTCTGTCTGTCTCTGGGCCTCTCTGTCTGTCTCTGGGCCTCTCTGTCTCTGTCTGTCTCTGGGCCTCTCTGTCTGTCTCTGGGCCTCTCTGTCTGTCTCCGGGCCTCTCTGTCTGTCTCTGGGCCTCTCTCTCTCTCTCTGTCTGTCTCTGGGCCTCTCTGTCTGTCTCTGGGCCTCTCTGTCTCTGTCTGTCTCTGGGCCTCTCTGTCTGTCTCTGGGCCTCTCTGTCGGTCTCTCTCTCTCTCTGTCTCTGGGCCTCTCTGTCTGTCTCTGGGCCTCTCTCTCTCTGTCTGTCTCTGGGCCTCTCTGTCTGTCTCTCTCTGTCTGTCTCTGGGCCTCTCTCTCTCTGTCTCTTTGGGCCTCACTGTTTGTATCTCCGTCTGTCTCTCTCTCACTGTCTCTCTCTCTCTCTCTGTCTGTCTGTCTGTCTCTGGGCCTCTGTCTGTCTGTCTCTGGGCCTCTCTCTCTCTCTCTGTCTGTCTCTGGGCCTCTCTGTCTGTCTCTGGGCCTCTCTGTCTCTCTGTCTGTCTCTGGGCCTCTCTATCTGTCTCTGGGCCTCTCTCTGTCTGTCTCTGGGCCTCTCTCTCTCTGTCTGTCTCTGGGCCTCTGTCTGTCTCTGGTCCTCTCTGTCTCTGGGCCTCTCTGTCTGTCTCTCTCTCTGTCTGTCTCTGGGCCTCTCTGTCTGTCTCTGGGCCTCTCTCTCTCTCTCTGTCTGTCTCTGGGCCTCTCTGTCTGTCTCTGGGCCTCTCTGTCTCTCTGTCTGTCTCTGGGCCTCTCTATCTGTCTCTGGGCCTCTCTCTGTCTGTCTCTGGGCCTCTCTCTCTCTGTCTGTCTCTGGGCCTCTCTTAGAAGTTAGAAGTTAGAACAGTACAGCACAGAACAGGCCCTTCGGCCCTCGATGTTGTGCCGAGCAATGATCACCCTACTTAAACCTACATAACCCGTATACCCGTAACCCAACAATCCCCCCATTAACCTTACACTACGGGCAATTTAGCATGGCCCATCCACCTAACCCGCACATCTTTGGACTGTGGGAGGAAACCGGAGCACCCGGAGGAAACCCACGCACACACGGGGAGGACGTGCAGACTCCGCACAGACAGTGACCCAACCGGGAATCGAACCTGGGACCCTGGAGCTGTGAAGCATTGATGCTAACCACCATGCTACCGTGAGGCCCCTCTCTGTCTGTCTCTGGGCCTCTGTATGTCTCTGGGCCTCTCTGTCTGTCTCTGGGCCTCTCTGTCTGTCTCTGGGCCTCTCTCTCTCTGTCTCTGGGCCTCTCTGTCTGTCTCTGGGCCTCTCTCCCTCTGTCTGTCTCTGGGCCTCTCTGTCTGTCTCTCTCATTCTGTCTCTGGGCCTCTCTCTCTCTCTCTCTTTGGGCCTCACTGTCTGTCTCTCTGTCTGTCTCTCTCTCACTGTCTGTCTCTCTCTCTCTCTGTCTGTCTGTCTGTCTCTGGGCCTCTGTCTGTCTGTCTCTCTCTCTGTCTGTCTCTGGTCCTCTCTGTCTCTGGGCCTCTCTGTCTGTCTCTCTCTCTGTCTGTCTCTGGGCCTCTCTGTCTGTCTCTGGGCCTCTCTCTCTGTCTCTGTCTGTCTCTGGGCCTCTCTGTCTGTCTCTGGGCCTCTCTGTCTGTCTCTGGGCCTCTCTGTCTCTCTGTCTGTCTCTGGGCCTCTCTCTCTGTCTCTCTCTCTTTCAGTCTCTGGGCCTCTCTCTCTGTCTCTGGGCCTCTCGGTCTGTCTCTGGGCCTCTCTGTCTGTCTCTCTCTTTGGGCCTCACTGTCTGTCTCTCTGTCTGTCTCTCTCTCACTGTCTGTCTCTCTCTCTCTCTGTCTGTCTGTCTGTCTCTGGGCCTCTGTCTGTCTGTCTCTCTGTCTGTCTCTGGGCCTCTCTGTCTGTCTCTGGGCCTCTCTCTCTCTGTCTGTCTCTGGGCCTCTCTGTCTGTCTCTCTCTGTCTGTCTCTGGGCCTCTCTCTCTCTCTCTCTTTGGGCCTCACTGTCTGTCTCTCTGTCTGTCTCTCTCTCACTGTCTGTCTCTCTCTCTCTCTCTCTCTGTCTGTCTGTCTCTGGGCCTCTATCTGTCTGTCTCTGGGCCTCTCTGTCTGTCTCTGGGCCTCTCTGTCTGCCTGTCTCTGGGCCTCTCTGTCTGTCTCTCTCTCTGTCTGTCTCTGGGCCTCTCTGTCTGTCTGTCTCTGTAAGAAATCTTACAACACCAGGTTAAAGTCCAACAGGTTTGATTCAAACACGAGTTTTCGGAGCGCAGCTCCTTCAT
>NC_052151.1:199386970-199413761 GCF_902713615.1 Scyliorhinus canicula
AGTTCTGGTTTCCATATCCATCGGTTAGACCACACTGGGAGCACTGTGCACAGTTCTGGTTTCCATATCCATCGGTTAGACCACACTGGGAGCACTGTGCACAGTTCTGGTCTCCATATCCCTCGGTTAGATCACACTGGGAGCACTGTGCACAGTTCTGGTCCCAATATCCCTCAGTTAGACCACACTGGGAGCACTGTGCACAGTTCTGGTCTCCATATCCCTCGGTTAGACCACACCGGGAGCACTGTGCACAGTTCTGGTTTCCATATCCATCGGTTAGACCACCCTGGGAGCACTGTGCACAGTTCTGGTCTCCATATCCCTCGGTTAGACCACACTGGGAGCACTGTGCACAGTTCTGGTCACTGTATCCCTCGGTTAGACCACACTGGGAGCACTGTGCACAGTTCTGGTCTCCATATCCCTCGGTTAGACCACACTGGGAGCACTGTGCACAGTTCTGGTCTCCATATCCCTCGGTTAGACCACACTGGGAGCACCGTGCACAGTTCTGGTCTACATATCCCTCGGTTAGACCACACTGGGAGCACTGTGCACAGTTCTGGTCTCCATATCCATCGGTTAGACCACACTGGGAGCACTGTGCACAGTTCTGGTCTCCATATCCCTCGGTTAGACCACACTGGGAGCACTGTGCACAGTTCTGGTCACTGTATCCCTCGGTTAGACCACACTGGGAGCACTGTGCACAGTTCTGGTCTCCATATCCCTTGGTTAGACCACATTGGGAGCACTGTGCACAGTTCTGGTCTCCATATCCATCGGTTAGACCACACTGGGAGCACTGTGCACAGTTCTGGTCTCCATATCCCTCGGTTAGACCACACTGGGAGCACTGTGCACAGTTCTGGTCACTGTATCCCTCGGTTAGATCACACTTGGAGCACTGTGCACAGTTCTGGTCTCCATATCCCTCGGTTAGACCACACTGGGAGCACTGTGCACAGTTCTGGTCTCCATATCCATCGGTTAGACCACACTGGGAGCACTGTGCACAGTTCTGGTCTCCATATCCATCGGTTAGACCACACTGGGAGCACTGTGCACAGTTCTGGTCTCCATATCCCTCGGTTAGACCACACTGGGAGCACTGTGCACAGTTCTGGTCTCCATATTCCTCGGTTAGACCACACTTGGAGCACTGTGCACCGTTCTGGTCTCCATATCCCTCGGTTAGACCACACTGGGAGCACTGTGCACAGTTCTGGTCTCCATACCCCTCGGTTAGACCACACTGGGAGCACTGTGCACAGTTCTGGTCTCCATATCCATCGGTTAGACCACACTGGGAGCACTGTGCACAGTTCTGGTCTCCATATCCATCAGTTAGACCACACTGGGAGCACTGTGCACAGTTCTGGTCTCCATATCCCTCGGTTACACCACACTGGGAGCACTGTGCACAGTTCTGGTCTCCATATCCCTCGGTTAGACCACACTGGGAGCTCTGTGCACAGTTCTGGTCTCCATATCCATCGGTTAGACCACACTGGGAGCACTGTGCACAGTTCTGGGGCAGGATTATCCGAAACCCCAACGCCGAAATCGCGCCTGGCGACGGGGCGGGGAATCCAGTTCCACGCATAGAATTGGGATCGGCGCAGATTCTCCGATTCCCCAGCCCCCTGAAAAGCGGCGTCGATCCCGGGTATGCCGTGTATCCCCCACCTGCGGTCATAGCCTGAATCCCGCCCCACTATTTCATAAATTCCATATAATTTACAGCCCGGGAGGAAGCCATTTGGCCCATCGGGTCTCCACCCTTACAAAGAGCACCCCACTCAAGCTCACATATCTACCTTATCCCCATAACCCAGTAACCCCCACTTAACATTTTTTGGACACTAAGGGCAATTTATCACAGCCAGTCCACCTAACCTGCACATCTTTGGACTGTGGGAGGAAACCCACGCAGACACGGGGAGAACCCCCCCCCCCCCCCCCTCAAAGCCTGTCCACCATCCCCATCACAGGTAAGGAATGTGATGGAATACTTGTCTGGACGTGTGCAGCTCCAACAACACTCAAGAAGCTCAACACCATCCAGGACAAAGCAGCCCCGCTTGATTGCTTCCCCTTCCACAAACACATTCAATCCCTCCACCTGCGATGCACAGCCTCAGCCGTGTGTACCATCTACAAGATGCACTGCAGCTACTCACCAGGCTTCCTGAGGCAGCACCTTTCAAACCCACGACCTCTACCATCTAGAAGGACAAGAGCAGCAGATACCTGGGAGCCCCACCAGCTGGAGGTTCCCCTCCAAGTCACTCACCACCCTGACTTGGGAATATATCGCCGTTCCTTCACTATCACTGGGTCAACATCCTGGAACTCCCTCCCTAACAGCACAATGGGTGTACCTACACCTCGGGGACTGCAGCAGTTCACGAAGGCAGCTCACCACCACCTTCTCAAGGGGCAGTTAGGGATGGGCAATAAATGCTGGCCTAACCAGCGACACCCACATCCGGTAAATGTTTAATAAATGTTTGATAATCTGTGCTAAATGCTCATCAAAAGCAAAGATATAAATGTGTTAGAAGCAGTTCGTAGATTTACTGGACTAATACCTGGAATGGGCGGGTTGGCTTCTGAGGAAAGGTTGGAGGGGTTAGGTTTGTATCCACTGGAGTTTAGAAGAGTGAGAGGTGACTTGATCAAATCCTTTAAGATCCTGCGGGGTATTGACAGGGGGATGTGGAGAGGATGTTTCCTCTGGTGGGAGAATCTGGAACTCTGGGGTCACTGTTTAAAAATAAGGGGTCGACCATTTCAGACACAGATGGGGAGAAATGTGGGGTCGAGGTTACAATCAGATCAGCCGTGATCTTATTGAATGTCGGAGAAGACCCGAGGGGCCGAGTGGCCCACTCCTGATCATAATTCATAGATTTATGTGTCTGTTGACTGGTGTCTCTCTGCAGTCTCAGTCCAACCTCACACTATGTCGCTATCCCCTCCCCCGAGAGAACAACCGGCAGCCCCAGAGGATTATTCCAGAGTGTGGTGGTTCCAGATGTGACTCTCCGACCATCTGCTTTCCCACGCCCTTTCCAAAATCCCTCCAAGCCTGTTAACCAACCCCCTCGTCCCCCCCTGGGTGCTGACCTGCGTCATCTTCCTCTGCAAATACGACAATGTGCATTCCATCAATATCGTCCTCCTGTGGGGAGAGGGAGGCAGGGAAATTATTTTGGCATCAGTGTGCAGGAATGATCATTTACTCCCCAGCGTGGGGTGGGGTGGAGGGGATGGGTGACATTCAGTCTGGTCAATGCAACACTCACCCAGGTTTCATACATGCTGTCTGCCTTCAGTTTCCTCAGTGTTGCTCTGAAATAGGACAGAAAAGATGATGACGGTCACAAATTAATGTCTACACTGTCCCCATCAAACACTCCCAGGACAGGTACAGCACGGGGTTAGATACAGAGTAAAGCTCCCTCTACACTGTCCCCATCAAACACTCCCAGGACAGGTACAGCACGGGGTTAGATACAGAGTGAAGCTCCCTCTACACTGTCCCCATCAAACACTCCCAGGACAGGTACAGCATGGGGTTAGATACAGAGTAAAGCTCCCTCTACACTGTCCCCATCAAACACTCCCAGGACAGGTACAGCACGGAGTTAGATACAGAGTAAAGCTCCCACTACACTGTCCCCATCAAACACTCCCAGGACAGGTACAGCATGGGGTTAGATACAGAGTAAAGCTCCCTCTATACTGTCCCCATCAAACACTCCCAGGACAGGTACAGCACGGGGTTAGATACAGAGTAAAGCTCCCACTACACTGTCCCCATCAAACACTCCCAGGACAGGTACAGCACGGGGTTAGATACAGAGTAAAGCTCCCTCTACACTGTCCCCATCAAACACTCCCAGGACAGATACAGCACGGAGTTAGATACAGAGTAAAGCTCCCTCTACACTGTCCCCATCAAACACTTCCAGGACAGGGACAGCACGGGGTTAGATACAGAGTAAAGTTCCCTCTACATTGTCCCCATCAAACAGTTCCAAGACAGGTACAGCACGGGGTTAGATACAGAGTAAAGCTCCCGCTACACTGTCCCCATCAAACACTCCCAGGACAGGTACAGCACGGGGTTAGATACAGAGTAAAGCTTCCTCTGTACTGCCCCCATCAAACATTCCCAGGACAGGTACAGCAGGGGGTTATATACAGAGTAAAGCTCCCTCTACACTGTCCCCATCAAACACTCCCAGGACAAGTACAGCAGGGGGTTATAAACAGAGTAAAGCTCCCTCTACACTGTCCCCATCAAACACTCCCAGGACAAGTACAGCACGGGGTTAGATACAGAATAAAGCTCCCTCTACACTGTCCCCATCAAACACTCCTAGGACAGGTACAGCACGGGGTTAGATACAGAGTAAATCTCCCTCGACACTGTCCCCATCAAACACTCCCAGGACAGGTACAGCACTGGGTTATATACAGAGTAAAGCTCCCTCTACACTGTCCCCATCAAACACTCCTAGGACAGGTACAGCACGGGGTTAGATACAGAGTAAATCTCCCTCGACACTGTCCCCATCAAACACTCCCAGGACAGGGACAGCACGGGGTTAGATACAGAGTAAAGCTCCCTCTACACTGTCCCCATCAAACAGTCCCAGGACAGGTACATCACGGGGTTAGATACAGAGTAAATCTCGCTCAAACTGTCCCCATCAAACACTCCCAGGACAGGTACAGCACGGGGTTAGATACAGAATGTGGTGAATGTAACTTGGTAATTCACACTGTATCTTTGTAAGCGCAGTAGCGTCATCTGCCCACTGGGGGGAGTAGCTCTGGGAATGCTCAGGAGTTTGTACAGGGCTCCACCCGTGGCTCCACCCACGACTCCACCCCTTGGACTACTGTATAAATACCCTTGTCCAGAGCCAGCCTGCAGTTCATCGAGAGTTCAACGGGTTAACAGGCTGGTTCTGTAGTAAGTCGATTAAAACCACTGTTCATATCGGAAAGCACATGTCTGGTGAATTGATGGTTCCATCAATTTAATCTACTTAAGAACAGTAAAGATCGATTATGGAATCGGCCCTCAAGCCTGGACGTCTGGAACTCGACCCACAGGATGCAGAGGCAAAAGAAATCTTCTCCGACTGGCTGCGGTGCTTTAAGGCCTACCTGGCAGAAGCGAGCACAACCGAAACTACAGAGGATCAGAAGCTAAGTCTACTGCACGTGAGGGTGAGCCACAGAATCTCTACGCAACTAAACGCGGCCGGTTCATATACTGCAGCGCTAGCGATACTCGATACGATATATGTAAGGCCCATTAACAAAGTTTACGCACGCCATGTGTTCACGACTCGCCGCCAGTGGCCTACAGAATCTCTCGCCGAATTTTTAAGAGAGATCAATAATTTGTCCAACGACTGTAACTATCAAGCGGTTACTGCGGCTGAACACAGGGAACTTGCTGTACGTGATGTTTTTGTAGCGGGCCTCAGGTCTAACTATGTGCGCCAATGACTGCTGGAAAAGGGGGCCCAGGACTTAGAAACAGCTGTGGAAGCTGCTACCACGATGGAGGTCTCCTTCCGCAGCCTCACCTCGTTCCCCGCGGACACCGCAACCCAATCATGGGCCCCCGACCAGTGACTCCCCCAGGCCTGTGCCACGCGGCCGAACAGCCACCATGCTGCCCCAGCCAGCCACTATGCTGCCCCAGCCTGCCACTATGCTGCTCCAGCCAGCCACTATGCTGCCCCAGCCAGCCACTATGCTGCCCCAGCCTGCCACTATGCTGCTCCAGCCAGCCACTATGCTGCCCCAGCCAGCCACTATGCTGCCCCAGCCAGCCACTATGCTGCCCCAGCCTGCCACTATGCTGCTCCAGCCAGCCACTATGCTGCTCCAGCCAGCCACTATGCTGCTCCAGCCAGCCACTATGCTGCTCCAGCCAGCCACCATGCTGCCCCAGCCAGCCACCATGCTGCCCCAGCCAGCCACTATGCTGCTCCAGCCACTATGCTGCTCCAGCCAGCCACTATGCTGCCCCAGCCAGCCACTATGCTGCTCCAGCCACTATGCTGCCCCAGCCAGCCACTATGCTGCTCCAGCCAGCCACTATGCTGCCCCAGCCAGCCACTATGCTACCCCAGCCAGCCACTATGCTGCCCCAGCCAGCCACTATGCTGCTCCAGCCACTATGCTGCCCCAGCCAGCCACTATGCTGCTCCAGCCAGCCACTATGCTGCTCCAGCCAGCCACTATGCTACCCCAGCCAGCCACTATGCTGCTCCAGCCAGCCACTATGCTGCCCCAGCCAGCCACTATGCTGCTCCAGCCAGCCACTATGCTGCCCCAGCCAGCCACTATGCTGCCCCAGCCTGCCACTATGGCTGCTCCAGCCAGCCACTATGCTGCCCCAGCCAGCCACTATACTGCCCCAGCCAGCCACTATGCTGCTCCAGCCACCATGCTGCTCCAGCCACTATGCTGCTCCAGCCAGCCACCATGCTGCCCCAGCCAGCCACTATGCTGCTCCAGCCAGCCACTATGCTGCCCCAGCCACTATGCTGCTCCAGCCAGCCACCATGCTGCCCCAGCCAGCCACCATGCTGCCCCAGCCACTACGCTGCTCCAGCCAGCCACTATGCTGCTCTAGCCACTATGCTGCCCCAGCCAGCCACTATGCTGCCCCAGCCAGCCACTATGCTGCCCCAGCCAGCCACTATGCTGCCCCAGCCACTATGCTGCCCCAGCCAGCCACCATGCTGCCCCAGCCTGCCACTACGCTGCTCCAGCCAGCCACTATGCTGCTCTAGCCACTATGCTGCCCCAGCCAGCCACCATGCTGCCCCAGCCAGCCACCATGCTGCCCCAGCCAGCCACCATGCTGCTCCAGCCACTATGCTGCCCCAGCCACTATGCTGCTCCAGCCAGCCACCATGCTGCCCCAGCCACTATGCTGCTCCAGCCACCCTGCTGCCCCAGCCAGCCACCATGCTGCCCCAGCCAGCCACTATGCTGCCCCAGCCACTATGCTGCCCCAGCCAGCCACTATGCTGCCCCAGCCAGCCACCATGCTGCTCCAGCCACTATGCTGCCCCAGCCACTATGCTGCCCCAGCCACTATGCTGCCCCAGCCAGCCACTATGCTGCCCCAGCCACTATGCTGCTCCAGCCAGCCACCATGCTGCCCCAGCCACTATGCTGCTCCAGCCACTATGCTACCCCAACCAGCCACTATGCTGCCCCAGCCAGCCACTATGCTGCCCCAGGAAGCCACTATGCTGCTCCAGCCAGCCACTATGCTGCCCCAGCCAGCCACTATGCTGCTCCAGCCAGCCACTATGCTGCTCCAGCCAGCCACTATGCTGCTCCAGCCAGCCACCATGCTGCCCCAGCCACTATGCTGCCCCAGCCACTATGCTGCCCCAGTCAGCCACTATGCTGCTCCAGCCAGCCACTATGCTGCTCCAGCCTGCCATTTCTGCGGCCAGAACCAGCACCCGCGGAAGCAGTGCCCGGCCCGCAACGCGACCTAAAGGCCACTACGCAAGAGTGTGTCTCGGCAAAAAGGGCCCCAGCTTCCAACTCCCCAACGGCACAAAGTCATCGCTCCCCACACCCGCAGGCCCGCGGGGCCCGAAACGCTGCGGCCTATGCCCCGACTCCGCCCCCTCCCGCCACGTGCGATCCAGGGGGGCTGCCATCTTGGACGCCATCTTCCGCGCCGCCTGCCACGTGCGATCCACGGGCCCGACCTGCATCTCCGCGCTCGGACAACTCATCGGAAGAGTACGACTATGAACTCAGAGGGCAGTCATCACGGGGCCACTCCAGCACAGCTGATCGAGCCGCCGACTACCCGCAACTCAGCGCAGTCACTCTGGACCAATCACGCCCGAAACATCTGCGAAATTCGATGGCAGAGGTCCATATCAACGGGTACAGAACGCCATGTCTCTTCGACTCCGGGAGCACTGAGAGCTTCATACATCCAGACCTGGCAAGACGCTGTGCACTCCCCGTTTTCCCCGTGCAGCAAACTATCGCGCTCGCTCCAGGCTCCCACTCGGTCCAGATTCAGGGGTGCACCGCCGCGACACTCACAATCCGAGGCGCTAGTCACTCAAAATTCCAACTCTATGTTTTGCCCGACCTCTGCACGCCACTCTTATTAGGCCTAGACTTTCAATGTAACCTTAAGAGCCTCACCCTCAGCTTCAGCGGGCTCCTGCCCCCACTCACTATCTGCAGCCTCGCTATGCTGCGAATCTCCCCCCATCTCTCTTCTCCAATCTCACAAAGGACTGTAAACCCGTAGCCACCCGTAGCAGGCGATACAGCCTGCAGGATAGGGTATTATCAGAGCAGAGGTCCGAAGGCTACTCAGTGAGGGGACTATAGAGGCCAGCAATAGTCCCTGGAGAGCTCAGGTGGTGGTCGTTACGACCGGGGAAAAATTCCGTATGGTGGTCGACTATAATCAGCCATAAATAGATTAACGCTCCTCGACGCGTATCCCCTCCCCAGGATTGCAGACATGGTAAACCAGATCGCCCAGTATCGGCTCTTTTCCACGGTGGATCTGAAGTCTGCATACCACCAGCTCCCAATCCGCCCGGAGGACCGCCACTACATGGCATTCGAGGCCAATGGCCGCCTCTTCCATTTCCTCCGGGTCCCTTTCGGCGTCACTAATGGGGTCTCGGTGTTCCAACGAGCAATGGACCGAATGGTGGACCAGTACGGGCTGCGGGCCACGTTTCCGTACCTGGACAATGTCACCATCTGCGGCTATGACCAGCAGGTCCACGATGCCAACCTCCACTGTTTTCTCCAGACGGCACAGAAACTGAATGTCACGTATAACAGGGAGAAATGCGTTTTCCGCACAACCAGACTAGCCATCCTCGGCTATGTCGTGGAAAACGGAGTCCTGGACCCAGACCCGGAACGTATGCGCCCCCTCTTAGAACTCCCCCTCCCCCATTGCCCCAAGGCCCTCAAACGGTGCTTGGGTTTCTTTTCCTACTACGCCCAGTGGGTCCCTCAATATGCGGACAAAGCCCGCCCACTCTTTAGGGCCACACGATTTCCCCTGTCAGCTGAGGCATGCCAGGCCTTCGACTGCATAAAGGAGGACATCGCCACAGCGGCCATGCGGGCGGTGGATGAATCCACTCCATTCCAGGTAGAGAGCGATGCCTCAGAGGTAGCTCTAGCAGCCACACTAAATCAGGCAGGGAGACCAGTCGCATTCTTCTCCCGTACCCTCTCCGCTTCAGAACTCCGACACTCTTCAGTCGAGAAAGAAGCACGAGCCACCTTGGAGGCTATCCGTCACTGGAGGCACTACCTCGCTGGTAGGAGGTTCACCCTCATCACCGACCAATGATTGGTTGCCTTCATGTTCGACAACTCGCAAAGGGGCAAAATTAAAAACGACAAAATTCTGAGGTGGCGGATCGAACTCTCCACCTACAATTACGATATTAAGTATCGACCCGGGAAGCTCAACAAGCCTCCGGATGCCCTATCCTGCGGGACATGCGCCAGCGCGCAGATTGACCGATTGAAAGTCATCCACAATGACCTCTGCCACCCGGGGGTCACCTGGCTCGCCCACCACATCAGGGCCCGAAACCTGCCTTTCTCCAACGAGGAATAAAAGCAGTCACCAGGGACTGCCCGATCTGTGCGGAGTGCAAACCGCACTTCTATAGACCAGACAGGGCCCACCTGGTCAAGGCTTCTAGGCCCTTTGAACGCCTCGCAATTGATTTCAAAGGGCCACTCCCCTCAACTAACAAGAACGTTTACTTTCTATACGTCGTAGATGAGTTCTCCCGCTTTCCATTCGCTATCCCGTGCCCCGACATGACCTCCCACACAGTCATTAGGGCCCTTCATAGCATCTTCACCCTGTTTGGTTTCCCCAGCTACGTACACAGCGACCGGGGTTCGTCCTTCATGAGCGACGAGCTGCGTCAGTACCTGCTCGACAAGGGCATCGCCTCGAGCAGGACTACCAGCTACAACCCCAGGGGGAACGGGCTGGTGGAGAGGGAGAACGCGACGGTCTGGAAGACCGTCCTGCTGACCCTCCGGTCTAGAAAGCTCCCAGTTTCCCAGTGGCAGGAAGTCCTCCCAGACACGCTCCACGCTATTAGGTCCCTTTTGTGCACGGCAACCAACCAGACCCCTCACGAGAGGCTCTTCATTTTTTCCAGGGGCACTATCACGGGGGTCTCACTTCCGGCATGGCTGAGGACGCCGGGCCCGGTACTCCTGAGGAAACACGTCAGGGCACACAAAACCGACCCCCTTGTTAAAAAGGTGCGCCTGCTCCAATCCAACCCCCAGTACGTCTTCGTCGAGTTCCCTGACGGCCGTCAGGACACTGTATCCCTCCGGGATCTGGCACCCGCCGGATCCAGCGTCCCCTCTACCCCCACAGAAGGACCCCTCACACTACACCCCATGCTGCCTCCCCATCGCGCTCCCGAGCCCACGAGCTCGCTCCACCAGTTCCGCACACCCGTGCCGGCCAGCCCCCAGTGCCCCCAGTCCCCGGTCGAACCAGGAGAGTATGAAGCTCAGACACAAACCTCCCTGGAGTCCGCCATTGTACCCCAGCACACTACACCCATCCAGCCACCCCAAGAGGCTGCAACCCCGGTGCTCCGCAGATCACAGCAAACAGTTCGACCACCGGACCGACTTACTTTGTAGACCACCACCCCCGCCGGACTTGATTTTTTTTGCAGGGGGTGAATGTGGTGAATGTAACTTGGTAATTCACACTGTATAGAACGCTGTCCCCATCAAACCCTCCCAGCACAGGTACAGCACGGGGTTAGATACAGAGTAAAGCTCCCTCTACACTGGCCCCATCAAACACTCCCAGCACAGGTACAGCACGGGTTAGATACAGAGTAAAGCTCCCTCTACACTGTCCCCATCAAACACTCCCAGCACAGGTACAGCACGGGGTTAGATACAGAGTAAAGCTCCCTCTACACAGTCCCCATCAAACACTCCCAGGACAGGCACAACACGGGGTTAGATACAGAGTAAAGCTCCCTCTACACAGTCCCCATCAGACACTCCCAGGACAGGTACAGCACGGGGTTAGATACAGAGAAAAGCTCCCTCTACACTGTCCCCATCAAACACTCCCAGGGCAGGTGCAATACGGGGTGAGATACAGAGTAAACCCCCCTCTACACTGTCCCCATCAAACACTCCCAGGACAGGTACAGCACGGGGTTAGAGACAAAGCAAAGCTCCCTCTACACTGTCCCCATCAAACACTCCCAGGACAGGAAGAGCACGGGGTTAGATACAGAGTAAAGCTCCCTCTACACTGTGCCCGTCAAACACTCCCAGGACAGGTAGAGCACGGGGTTAGATACAGAGTAAAGCTCCCTCTACATTGTCCCCATCAAACACTCCCAAGACAGGTACATCACGGGGTTAGATACAGAGTAAATCTCCCTCAAATTGTCCCCATCAAACACTCCCAGGACAGGTACAGCACGCGGTTAAATACCGAGTAAAGCTCCCTCTACACTGTCCCCATCAAACCCTCCCAGGACAGGTACAGCACGGGGTTAGATACAGAGTAAAGCTCCCTCTACACTGTCCCCATCAAACACTCCCAGGTCAGGTACAGCACAGGGTTAGATACAGAGTAAAGCTCCCTCTACACTGTCCCCATCAAACACTCCCAGGTCAGGTACAGCACAGGGTTAGGTACAGAGTAAAGCTCCCTCTACATTGTCCCCATCAAACACTCCCAGGACAGGTAGAGCACGGGGTTAGATACAGAGTAAATCTTCCTCTACACTGTCCCCATCAAACACTCCCAGGACAGGTAGAGCACGGGGTTAGATACAGAGTAAAGCTCCCTCTACACTGTCCCCATCAAACACTCCCAGGACAGGTACAGCACGGGGTTAGATACAGAGTAAAGCTCCCTCTACACTGTCCCCATCAAACACTCCCAGGACAGGTACAGCATGGAGTTAGATACAGAGTAAAGCTCCCTCTACACTGTCCCCATCAAACACTCCCAGGACAGGTACAGCACGGGGTTAGATACAGAGTAAAGCTCCCTCTACACTGTCCCCATCAAACACTCCCAGGACAGGTACAGCACGGGGTTAGATATGTCATAATATACATCCAGGTATATGATGGTGCACAGACAGACATTCATTGACACACAGGATGACCAATGAACACACAGAACACAGCAGCCAATCACCAGACAGGACACGGCCACTATAAAGCCAGAGCACTAGTTTTCCCGCTCTCTGTGGATCCAGCCTCTGAAACAGTCAGAGCCTGTGAGCGACAACTAGAACATCCAACATGTGGTAGTCAGTTAGTCTGGTCAGGTTAGCCTCAGGTCTCCAGTCAAGTCAGCACAGTGTCAACCCACAGTTTAAGCATGTATTATAGTTAAGAGTTCAATAAAATAGAGTTGCATTTTTTCAAGTGTTGGAAGCCTGTCTCTCTCACTGCTGCAGTAAACACAGTCCTCACAGACCCAGCTTACCCAACACATCATGGTACCAGTGAGTCATGTTAGAGTTTGACGGACCTACTGGGAGATAGTCTGCCTTTGACCAGCGATCAGCCATCCGGTAACATGGACAGCGTCCGCCCTCCCCCGCAGCTCCGCATCGCCGACAACCTCGGTGCTAACTGGAAGATTTTCAAGCAGAAGCTCCAGCTCTATCTTGAAGCCACCGACCTCGAGGCCGCATCGGATGCCAAGAAGATCGCTCTCTTCCTCTCTACAGCCGGGGACCACGCTCTTCACATCTTTAACTCCCTCGCCTTTGCTGAAGGTGAGGACAAGACGAAGTTTAAAACAGTCCTGCTGAAGTTCGACAGCCACTGTGACATCGAGGTCAACAAGAGTTTTGAACGTGACGTGTTTCAACAGAGGCTTCAGGGTAAGGATGAACCTTTTCAGTCCTTCTTAACCCATCTCCGTATCCTCGCGCAGTCCTGTAACTACGGCTCCACCTCCGACTCCATGATCCGCGACCAGATCGTTTTCGGGGTCCACTCCGATCCCCTTCGCCAGCAGCTCCTTAAAGTGAAGCAGCTCACCCTTACCATCGCCATCAAGACCTGCGTCCTGCATGAGCACGCTAATAACCGGTACTCCCAAATCAAGGTGGCAGAGACGGCGCGGCAAGGCCCCCACGATGCGGAGCGGGTGCAGGCCGTAAAACAGCTCTAGGGCCTGAGCCTGGATGAGGGCGACCATTTTGCGCGCTTTTCCCGTGCCCCTGCGCATGCACGCAATGACTAAGGGGACAGCGAGGCCGACGACCGAACTGTGCTAGTGCGCACATCGTTCGACCGCACCGCGCATGCGCGGTGGCACACGGAGCGTCCTGACATCGGCGCCATGACGGGCAGCAACTGTGGCTCTGCCCACTTAAAGCGACAATGTCCCGGGAAATCTCGACGCTGTCTCCAGTGTGGCAAGCTTGGCCACTACATAGCCCTGTGCAGATCTGCTCAACTGCCCAACACACAGCGATCCCAGCCACAGCGCAGGAACGTCCGGTCAGTACAGCAACCCGTTGCAGACTCCGACATGGTTCCAGATCCCGACACCAAGGATCTCCCATTCCGGGTGGGCATCATCACCAAGCATACGATGCATTCCGTCAAAATGGTGAAACAATGAGCATTGATCTGGACGACGAGTGGTGTGCCTCCCTTACGGTCAACAAGGCTCGCATACGCTTCAGGCTGGACACCGGGTGCTTCAGCCAACCTCATTTCAAAGCCTGACCTTGACACCATCCACGTCAAGCCAAGCATTCTTCCACCGGCCTGCCAGCTCCTTGACTACAATGGCAATGCCATTGCTGCCAGTGGCTCATGCCAGCTTGCGGTATCCCATCGTTCTTCAAAAGCAACCCTGCGTTTTGAAATTGTAGGATCCAACAGAGCTTCCTTGCTCGGTGCTTGGTGGTTAAGCAAGTGGCCCCCAGATCATTCCTCGTTCGCCTGCATGATGGCTCCTTTCTTCGGCGTAATAGGCGGGCACTGCGGCTACTTCCACGCTCGCCACCTGAACGTGATGTCCTGCCTCGCATGCTGGTTCCTCAGGACGCACCCTTCCACGAGGCCACCAATCTGCCACTTCTTTTACGCCCCTCTACATTGGATGCAGCTCCGCCCGTTCCAGTGCAGGCGGCCCCTGACCCACCCTTGAGGCGGTCAACCAGAATTCGTCGCCCGCCACAGAGACTGAATTTATAGACTGAATGTTGCATTACCTTGTGATCATTTACACATCTGTATATATTGCTTCTTCCTAATTTGTTGTATGCCCTCTATCTGTACTAGACACCTTCCCAAGTAAATACGTTCACATACTTTGTATATAGTCAGGCTCCTACACACACTCACTATTTATTGACCTACACACATTTTTTTAAAAGTCAAAAAAAAAAGGGGGGGGTGATTGTTTAGAACAGTACAGCACAGAACAGGCCCTTCGGCCCTCAATGTTGTGCCGAGCAATGATCATCCTACTCAAACTCACGTATCCACCCTATACCCGTAACCCAACCCCCCTTAACCTTACTTTTTAGGATACTACGGTAGATTATGGTAGGTAGATTAGCCTGGCCAATCTACCTAACCTGCATATCTTTGGACTGTGGGAGGAAACCGGAGCACCCGGAGGAGACCCACGCACACACGGGGAGGACGTGCAGACTCCGCACAGACAGTGACCCAGCCGGGAACTGAACCTGGGACCCTGGAGCTGTGAAGCATTTATGCTAACTACCATGCTACCGTGCTAGTACCGTGATTGTAGCCACCAAAGTTGTCCATTCCCTCAATACAAAATGGAGGAACGCAAAGCTTGCAGGTTAAAATGGACAATGTTTGCAGCCCAAGCAGGCTGCACCAAGCCAATGTGTATTCTGTCTGCTAAGAGAGCAGACAGCACCGAAACGAACATTCCGCATACTAATGAGGCCATCTCCGGGATAGTTAACACAGTAATGGAACGATCCCAGGGACAATGGACACAAATAGGGAAGTGATTGCAACATTGTATAGGATACCAGACACACCGGCACCAGCGGGGTTCGAAGACAAGGCACCTGAAGGCCCGCCCAGTAGCCGAGAGACAGCCTCAGTATTGGGGGGATTCAAACAAATCGATTGGGAAGAGACCCAATCGATTCCCAGCAGGTAAAGGGTCCGCCCAAAAGGGCGCGAAGCCCTAGGACCTATAAAAGACAGGTCCCACACTTAGTTTGTTCTTCTTGACCAACCATCCTCTCTGGACCAGCATCTCGACCAGCTTTTGCCAAAGAAGACCTTAACAGAGAGAGAGGAGAGGTTTGGGACAGCAGCCGCCAGCAAGTAAGTGTCTCACAACGATCGCTACCAGAGATAGACACTCCTGACCCCTTTTAACCCGTACCAACCTGAAGTCTGCGGACCAGAGCAGAGCAAGAGGCCTTGTTCCCTGATCCGGCAGTTCCCTTTAAGATAAGTATTGGTTTATTTAATGGTAGGAATAGTTTAATCCTCTTAGCGTGTGCATGGGTAGTATTATAATTAGAACATAGAACGATACAGCGCAGTACAGGCCCTTCGGCCCTCGATGTTGCACCGACATGGAAAAATTCTAAAGGCCATCTAACCTACACTATGCCCTTATCATCCATATGCTTATCCAATAAATTTTTAAATGCCCTCAATGTTGGCATGTTCACTACTGTTGCAGGTAGGGCATTCCACGGCCTCACCACTCTTTGCGTAAAAAACCCACCTCTGACCTCTGTCCTATATCTATTACCCCTCAATTTAAGGCTATGTCCCCTCGTGCTAGCCACCTCCATCCGCGGGAGAAGGCTCTCGCTGTCCACCCTATCTAACCCTCTGATCATTTTGTATGCCTCTATTAAGTCACCTCTTAACCTTCTTCTCTCTAACGAAAACAACCTCAAGTCCATCAGCCTTTCCTCATAAGATTTTCCCTCCATACCAGGCAACATCCTGGTAAATCTCCTCTGCACCCGTTCCAAAGCTTCCACGTCCTTCCTATAATGAGGCGACCAGAACTGTACGCAATACTCCAAATGCGGCCGTACTAGAGTTTTGTACAACTGCAACATGACCTCATGGCTACGGAACTCAATCCCTCTACCAATAAAGGCCAACACACCATAGGCCTTCTTCACAACCCTATCAACCTGGGTGGCAACTTTCAGGGATCTATGTACATGGACACCGAGATCCCTCTGCTCATCCACACTACCAAGAATTTTACCATTAGCCAAATATTCCGCATTTCTGTTATTCTTTCCAAAGTGAATCACCTCACACTTCTCCACATTAAACTCCATTTGCCACCTCTCAGCCCAGCTCTGCAGCTTATCTATGTCCCTCTGTAACCTGCAACATCCTTCCGCACTGTCTACAACTCCACCGACTTTAGTGTCGTCTGCAAATTTACTCACCCATCCTTCTGCGCCCTCCTCTAGGTCATTTATAAAAATGACAAACAGCAACGGCCCCAGAACAGATCCTTGTGGTACGCCACTCGTAACTGAACTCCATTCTGAACATTTCCCATCAACTACCACTCTCTGTCTTCTTTCAACTAGCCAATTTCTGATCCACATCTCTAAATCACCCTCAATCCCCAGCCTCCGTATTTTCTGCAATAGACGACCGTGGGGAACCTTATCAAACGCTTTACTGAAATCCATATACACCACATCAACTGCTCTACCCTCGTCTACCTGTTCAGTCACCTTCTCAAAGAACTCGATAAGGTTTGTGAGGCATGACCTACCCTTCACAAAACCATGCTGACTGTCCCTAATCATATTATTCCTATCTAGATGATTATAAATCGTATCTTTTATAATCCTCTCCAAGACTTTACCCACCACAGACGTTAGGCTCACCGGCCTATAGTTACCGGGGTTATCTCTACTCCCCTTCTTGAACAAAGGGACCACATTTGCTATCCTCCAGTCCTCTGGCACTATTCCTGTAGCCAATGATGACCTAAAAATCAAAGCCAAAGGCTCAGCAATCTCTTCCCTGGCTTCCCAGAGAATCCTAGGATAAATCCCATCCGGCCCCGGGGACTTATCAATTTTCACCTTGTCCAGAATTGCCAACACTTCTTCCCTACGCACCTCAATGCCATCTATTCTAATAGCCTGGGTCTCAGCATTCTCCTCCACAATATTATCTTTTTCTTGAGTGAATACTGACGAAAAGTATTCATTTAGTATCTCGCTTATCTCCTCAGCCTCCACACACAACTTCCCACCACTGTCCTTGACTGGCCCTACTCTTACCCTAGTCATTCTTTTATTCCTGACATACCTATAGAAAGCTTTTGGGTTTTCCTTGATCCTACCTGCCAAAGACTTCTCATGTCCCCTCCTTGCTCGTCTCAGCTCTCTCTTTAGATCCTTCCTCGCTTCCTTGTAAATATCAAGCGCCCCAACTGAAACTTCACGCCTCATCTTCACATAGGCCTCCTTCTTCCTCTTAACAAGAGATTCCACTTCTTTGGTAAACCATGGTTCCCTCGCTCGACCCCTTCCTCCCTGCCTGACTGGTACGTACTTATCAAGAACATGCAATAGCTGTTCCTTGAACAAGCTCCACATATCCAGTGTGCCCAACCCTTGCAGCCTACTTCTCCAACCAACACATCCTAAGTCATGTCTAATGGCATCATAATTGCCCTTCCCCCAGCTATAACTCTTGCCCTGCGGGGTATACTTATCCCTTTCCATCACTAACGTAAAGGTCACCGAATTGTGGTCACTGTTTCCAAAGTGCTCACCTACCTCCAGATCTAACACCTGGCCTGGTTCATTACCCAAAACCAAATCCAATGTGGCCTCGCCTCTTGTTGGCCTGTCAACATATTGTGTCAGGAAACCCTCCTGCACACATTGTACAAAGAATGACCCATCTAATGTATTCGAACTATATCTTTTCCAGTCAATATTTGGAAAGTTAAAGTCTCCCATAATAACTACCCTGTTACTTTCGCTCTTTTCCAGAATCATCTTCGCCATCCTTTCCTCTACATCCCTAGAACTATTAGGTGGCCTATAGAAAACTCCCAACAGGGTGACCTCTCCTTTCCTGTTTCTAACCTCAGCCCATACTACCTCAGAAGAAGAGTCCCCATCTTGCATCCTTTCCGCCACCGTAATACTGTCCTTGACTAGCAGCGCCACACCTCCCCCTCTTTTGCCCCCTTCTCTGAACTTACTAAAACACCTAAACCCCGGAACCTGCAACAACCATTCCTGTCCCTGCTCTATCCATGTCTCTGAAATGGCCACAACATCGAAGTCCCAGGTACCAACCCATGCTGCCAGTTCCCCTACCTTATTTCGTATACTCCTGGCATTGAAGTAGACACACTTCAAACCACCTACCCGAACAGTGGCACCCTCCTGCGAAGTCAAATCTGTGCTCCTGACCTCTATACTCTCAATCTCCCGTACCCTAAAACTACAATCCAGGTTCCCATGCCCCTGCTGAATTAGTTTAAACCCCCCCAAAGAGCACTAACAAATCTCCCCCCCAGGATATTGGTGCCCCTCAGGTTCAGATGTAGACCATCCTGTCTATAGAGGTCCCACCTTCCCCAGAAAGAGCCCCAGTTATCCAGAAATCTGAATCCCTCCCGCCTGCACCATCCCTGTAGCCACGTGTTTAATTGCTCTCTCTCCCTATTCCTCATCTCACTATCACGTGGCACGGGCAACAACCCAGAGATAACAACTCTGTTTGTTCTCGCTCTGAGCTTCCATCCTAGCTCCCTAAAGGCCTGCTTGACATCCTTGTCCCCTTTCCTACCTATGTCGTTAGTGCCAATGTGGACTACGACTTGGGGCTGCTCCCCCTCCCCCTTAAGGACCCGGAAAACACGATCCGAGACATCACGTACCCTTGCACCTGGGAGGCAACATACCAAACGTGAGTCTCTCTCGCTCCCACAAAATCTCCTATCTGTGCCCCTGACTATTGAGTCCCCAATTACTAATGTTCTACTCCTTTCCCCCCTTCCCTTCTGAGCAACAGGGACAGACTCCGTGCCAGAGGCCCGTACCCCATGGCTTACCCCTGGTAAGTCGTCCCCCCCACAAGTATCCAAAACGGTATACTTGTTACTCAGGGGAACGACCGCAGGGGGTCCCTGCACTGACTGCTTCTTCCCAGTCCCTCTTACAGTTACCCATCTATCTCCAGTCTTTGGTGTAACTATTTCCCTGAAGCTCCTATCTATGACCCCCTCTGTATTATAATAAACTCAGTTGTTTGAACTTACTAATTGGTGTATGGTTTTATTGCTTTGAACTTGACCTTGAAGCTTGTGGCGGTATCTTAACGATACCTGGCGACTCCAGAGCTATGTAACGAAACAGAGCCAAATTGAGTGTTAAGCACACTCACCCAGAATGAGCAACAAGATGTCATAATATACACACAAGTATATGATGGAGTGCAGACAGGCATTGATTGACACAGAGGATGACCAGTGAGCACACAGAAGACAGCAGCCAATCACCAGACAGGACACGACCACTATAAAGCCAGAGGGCATTAGTTTTCCCACTCTCTGGGGATGCAGCCTCGGAGACAGTCTGAGCCCGTGTAGCAACAACTAGAACATCCACCATGTGGAAGTAAGATAGTCTGGTCAGGTTAGCCTCAGGTCTCCAGTCAACTCAGCATAGTGACAACCCACAGTTAAAGTATGTATGATAGTTAAGAGTTCAATAAAATTGAGTTGCATTTCTTCAAGTGTTGGGAGCCTGTCTCTCTCACCACTGCAGTAAACGCAGTCCTCCTAGACCCAGCTTACCTAACACATCAAGATACAGTGTAAAGCTCCCTCTACACTGTCCCCATCAAACACTCCCAGGACAGGAACAGCACGGTGATAGATACAGAGTAAAGCTCCCTCTACACTGTCCCCATCAAACACTCCCAGGACAGGTACAGCACGGGGTTAGATACAGAGTAAAGCTTCCTCTACACTGTCCCAATCAAACACTCCCAGGACAGGTAAAGCTCTGGGTTAGATGCAGAGTAAAGCTCCCTCTACACTGTCCCCATCAAACACTCCCAGGAAAAGTACAGCTCCGGGTTAGATGCAGTGTAAAGCTCCCTCTACACTGTCCCAATCTGACACTCCAAGGACAGGTACAGCACGGGGTTAGATACAGAGTAAATCTCCCTCTATACTGTCCCCATCAAACACTCCCAGGACAGGTACAGCACGGGGTTAGATACAGAGTAAAGCTCCCTCGACACTGACCCCATCAAACACACCCAGGACAGGTACAGCACGGGGTTAGTTACAGAGTAAAGCTCCCTCTACACTGTCCACATCAAGCACTCCCAGGGCAGGTACAGCACGGGGTTAGATACAGAGTAAAGCTCCCTCTACACTGTACTCATCAAACACTCCCAGGACAGGTACAGCACGGTGTTAGATACAGAGTAAATCTCCCTCTACAATGTCCCCATCAAACACTCCCAGGACAGGTACAGCACGGGGTTAGATACAGAGTAAAGCTCCCTCTATACTGTCCCCATCAAACACTCCCAGGACAGGGGCAGCACGGGGTGAGATACAGAGGAAAGTTCCCTCTATACTGTCCCCATCAAACACACCCAGGACAGGGGCAGCACGGGGTTAGATACAGAGTAAAGCTCCCTCTACACTGTCCCCATCAAACACTCCCAGGACAGGTACAGCACGGGGTTAGATACAGAGTAAAGCTCCCTCTACAATGTCCCCATCAAACACTCCCAGGACAGGTACAGCACGGGGTTAGATACAGAGTAAAGCTCCCGCTACCCCTTCCCTTTCCAATATTCCCATTGAATTGTGAAATCTTCAATTCCATGCTTACCTTTTGTGTTTGTTAACAAAATCAACTATCTCTTTTTCTGTTTGTGCTTTACCAGGTAGGGAGTCGGGCTCATCCATAAAAGGCTCGTAGAAATCCACTTGATTAATTTTGAGATCTAGGTCATTGGCTACCTGAGGAATGGAATGGGCAATTCAATCATAGAATGATGTGGCACTGAAATGTGCACATAGTCATGTATCCGAGGTCGGTTCGTCATGGCAGTCAGGAAACAGTCCTGCTTTATTAAATTCAAATATGATCAACAACAGACTCGAAATACAATCGTCGCTCCACTCAGTCCAAATACAATCGTCACTCCACTCAGTGCAAATACAATCGTCACTCCACTCAGTCCAAATACAATCGTCCCTCCACTCAGTCCAAATACAATCGTCACTCCACTCAGTCCAACTACAATCGTCACTCCACTCAGTCCAAATACAATCGTCACTCCACTCAGTCCAAATACAATCGTCGCTCCACTCAGTCCAAATATAATCGTCGCTCCACTCAGTCCAAATACAATCATCGCTCCACTCAGTCCAAATACAATCGTCGCTCCACTCAGTCCAAATACAATCATCGCTCCGCTCAGTCCAAATACAATCATCGCTCCACTCAGTCCAAATACAATCGTCGCTCCACTCAGTCCAACTACAATCGTCACTCTGCTCAGTCCAAATACAATCGTCACTCCCCTCAGTCCAAATACAATCGTCACTCCACTCAGTCCAAATACAATCGTCACTCCACTCAGTCCAAATACAATCGTCGCTCCACTCAGTCCAAATACAATCGTCGCTCCACTCAGTCCAAATACAATCGTCGCTCCACTCAGTCCAAATACAATCGTCGTTCCACTCAATCCAAATACAATCGTCCCTCCACTCAGTCCAAATACAATCGTCGCTCCACTCAGTCCAAATACAATCGTCGCTCCACTCAGTCCAAATACAATCGTCACTCCACTCAGTGCAAATACAATCGTCACTCCACTCAAACCAAATACATTCGTCGCTCCATTCAATCCAAATACAATCGTCGCTCCCCTCAATCCAAATACAATCGTCGCTCCACTCAAACCAAATACATTCATCGCTCCATTCAATCCAAATACAATCGTCGCTCCCCTCAATCCAAATACAATCGTCACCCAACTCAGTCCAAATACAATCGTCGCTCCACTCAGTCCAAATACAATCCTCACCCAACTCAGTCCAAATACAATCGCCGCTCCACTCAGTCCAAATACAATCGTCGCTCCACTCAGTCCAAATACAATCGTCACTCCACTCAGTCCAAATACAATCGTCACTCCACTCAGTCCAAATACAATCGTCGCTCCACTCAGTCCAAATACAATCGTCGCTCCACTCAGTCCAAATACAATCGTCGCTCCACTCAGTCCAAATACAATCGTCACTCCACTCAATCCAAATACAATCGTCACTCCACTCAATCCAAATACAATCGTCACTCCACTCAATCCAAATACAATCGCCGCTCCACTGAGTCCAAATACAATCGTCGCTCCACTCAATCCAAATACAATCGTCGCTCCACTCAGTCCAAATACAATCGTCGTTCCCCTCAATCCAAATACAATCGTCCCTCCACTCAATCCAAATACAATCGTCGCTCCACTCAGTCCAAATACAATCGTCGCTCCACTCAATCCAAATACAATCGTCGCTCCTCTCAGTCCAAATACAATCGTCACCCAACTCAGTCCAAATACAATCGCCGCTCCACTCAGTCCAAATACAATCGTCGATCCACTCAGTCCAAATACAATCGTCGATCCACTCAGTCCAAATACAATCGTCGCTCCACTCAATCCAAATACAATCGTCGCCCAACTCAGTCCAAATACAATCGCCGCTCCACTCAGTCCAAATACAATCGTCGATCCACTCAATCCAAATACAATCGTCACCCAACTCAGTCCAAATACAATCGTCACCCAACTCAGTCCAAATACAATCGTCACCCAACTCAGTCCAAATACAATCGCCGCTCCACTCAGTCCAAATACAATCGTCGATCCACTCAGTCCAAATACAATCGTCGCTCCACTCAATCCAAATACAATCGTCGCCCAACTCAGTCCAAATACAATCGTCGCTCCACTCAGTCCAAATACAATCGTCACTCCACTCATTCCAAATACAATCGTCACTCCACTCAATCCAAATACAATCGTCACTCCACTCAATCCAAATACAATCGTCGCTTCACCCAGTCCAAATACAATCGTCTCTCCACTCAGTCCAAATACAATCGTCGCTCCACTCAGTCCAAATACAATCGTCACTCCGCTCAGTCCAAATACAATCGTCACTCCACTCAATCCGAATACAATCGTCGCTCGAATCAATCCAAATACAATCGTCACTCCACTCAATCCAAATACAATTTTCACTCCACTCAGTCCAAATACAATTGCCGCTCCACTCAGTCCAAATACAATCGTCGCTCCACTCAGTCCAAATACAATCGTCGCTCCACTCAGTCCAAAAACAATCGTCACTCCACTCAGTCCAAATACAATCGTCACTCCACTTAGTCCAAATCCAATCATCGCTCCACTCAGTCCAAATACAATCGTCACTCCACTCAGTCCAAATACAATCGTCGCTCCACTCAGTCCAAATACAATCGTCGCTCCACTCAATCCAAATACAATCGTCACTCCACTCAGTCCAAATACAATCGTCGCTCCACTCAGTCCAAATACAATCGTCGCTCCACTCAGTCCAAATACAATCGTCACTCCACTCGATCCAAATACAATCGTCGCTCCACTCAGTCCAAAAACAATCGTCACTCCACTCAGTCCATATACATCGTCGCTAGACTCAATAAAAATACAATCGTCACTCCACTCAGTCCAAATACAATCGTCGCTCCACTCAGTCCAAATACAATCGTCCCTCCACTCAATCCATATACAATCATTAATCCACTCAGTCCAAATACAATCGTCGTTCCACTCAGTACAAAAACAATCATCGCCCAACTCCGTCCACATTCAATCGTTGCTCCATTCAATCCAAATACAATCGTCACTCCACTCAGTCCAAATACAATCGTCACTCCACTCAGTCCAAATACAATCGTCGCTCCGCACAGTCCAAATACAATCGTCGCTCAACTCAATCCAAATACAATCGTCACTCCACTCAGTCCAAATACAATCATCACTCCACTCTGTCCAAATACAATCGTCGCTCCACTCAATCCAAATACAATCGTCCCTCCACTCAATCCAAATACAATCGTCACCCAACTCAGTCCAAATACAATCTTCGTTCCACTCAGTCCAAATGCAATCGTCGCTCCACTCAATCCAAATACAATCGTCACCCAACTCAGTCCAAATACAATCTTCGTTCCACTCAGTCCAAATGCAATCGTCGCTCCACTCAATCCAAATACAATCGTCACCCAACTCAGTCCAAATACAATCTTCGTTCCACTCAGTCCAAATGCAATCGTCGCTCCACTCAATCCAAATACAATCGTCGCTCCACTCAGTCCAAATACAATCGTCGCTCCACTCAGTCCAAATACAATCGTCGCTCCACTCAGTCCAAATACAATCGTCGCTCCACTCAGTCCAAATACAATCGTCGCTCCACTCAGTCCAAATACAATCGTCGCTCCACTCAGTCCAAATACAATCGTCGCTCCACTCAGTCCAAATACAATCGTCGCTCCACTCAGTCCAAATACAATCGTCGCTCCACTCAGTCCAAATACAATCGTCGCTCCACTCAGTCCAAATACAATCGTCGCTCCACTCAGTCCAAATACAATCGTCGCTCCACTCAGTCCAAATACAATCGTCGCTCCACTCAGTCCAAATACAATCGTCGCTCCACTCAATCCAAATACAATCGTCGCTCCACTCAGTCCAAATACAATCGTCGCTCCACTCAGTCCAAATACAATCGTCGCTCCACTCAGTCCAAATACAATCGTCGCTCCACTCAGTCCAAATACAATCATCGCTCCACTCAGTCCAAATACAATTGTCACTCCACTCAATCCAAATACAATCGTCACTCCAGTCAATCCAAATAGAATCGTCGCTCCACTCAAACGAAATACAATCGTCACTCCACTCAGTCCAAATGCAATCGACGCTCCACTCAGTCCAAATACAATCTTCGCTCCACTAAATTCATAAACAATCTTCGAGACACTCAGTCCAAATTCAATGGACGGTCCACTGAGTCCAAATACAATCGTCACTCCACTCAGTCCAAATACAATCGTCGCTCCACTCAGACCAAATACAATCGTCGCTCCACTCAGTCCAAATACAATCGTCGCTCCGCTCAGTCCAAATATAATCGTCGCTCCACTCAGTCCAAATACAATCGCCGCTCCACTCAGTCCAAATACAATCGTCGCTCCACTCAGTCCAAATAAAATCGTCGCTCCCCTCAATCCAAATACAATCGTCGCTCCACTCAATCCAAATACAATCGTCGCTCCCCTCAGTCTAAATACAATCGTAGCTCCACTCAGTCCAAATACAATCGTCACTCCACTCAATCCAAATACAATCGTCAGTCCAGTCAATCCAAATAGAGTCGCGCTCCACTCAAACGAAATACAATCGTCACTCCACTCAGTCCAAATACAATCTTCGCTCCACTAAATTGATAACAATCTTCGATCCACTCAGTCCAAATACAATCTCCGCCCCACTCAGTCCAAATGCAATCGTCGCTCCTCTCAGTCCAAATTCAATCGTCGCTCCACTCAGTCCAAATACAATCGCCGCTCAAATCAGTCCAAATACAATCGTCGCTCCACTCAGTCCAAATACAATCGTCGCTCCACTCAGCCCAAATAAAATCGCCGTTGCACTCCATCCAAATACAATCGTCACTCCACGCAGTCCAAATACAATCGTCTCTCCACTCAGTCCAAATACAATCTCCGCTCCACTCAGTCCAAATACAATCGTCGCTCCACTCAGTCCAAATACAATCTCCGCTCCACTCAGTCCAAATACAATCGTCGATCCGCTCAGTCCAAATACAATCATCGCTCCACTCAATCCAAATACAATCGTCGCTCCACTCAGTCCAAATACAATCGTCGCTCCACTCAGTCCAAATACAATCATCGCTCCACTCAATCCAAATACAATCGTCGCTCCGCTCAGTCCAAATACAATCGTCGCTCCACTCAGTCCAAATACAATCATCGCTCCACTCAATCCAAATACAATCGTCGCTCCACTCAATCCAAATACAATCGTCGCTCCACTCTGTCCAAATACAATCGTCGCTCCACTCCATCCAAATACAATCGTCACTCCACGCAGTCCAAATACAATCGTCTCTCCACTCAATCCAAATACAATCGTCGCACCACTCTGTCCAAATACAATCGTCGCTCCGCTCAGTCCAAATACAATCGTCGCTCCACTCAGTGCAAATAAAATCGTCGCTCCACTCAATCCAAATACAATCGTCGCTCCACTCAGTCCAAATACAATCGTCGCTCCACTCAGTCCAAATACAATCGTCGATCCGCTCAGTCCAAATACAATCGTCACTCCACTCAGTCCAAATAGAATCGTCGCTCCCCTCAATCCAAATACAATCGTCGCTGCACTCAGTCCAAATACAATCGCCGCTCCACTCAGTCCAAATACAATCGTCGCTCCACTCAGTCCAAATACAATCTCCACTCCACACAGTCCAATACAATCGTCGCTCCACTCAGTCCAAATACAATCGTCGCTCCATTCAGTGCAAACAAAATCGTCGTTCCCCTCC